>NW_020954652.1:1942621-1946640 GCF_900497805.2 Vombatus ursinus | reverse complement strand
ACTTCAGACACATAACCCTGACTAGCTGTGTGACCCTGGGCAAGTCACTTAACCCCATTGCCTAGACAAAAAAAAAGAGTAGTAACACAAGGTAGCAATGCAAAGATCGCTGCAGTGGCAGTTGGAGGGTCTGGATTCAAATCCTAGCTCTACCACCCATCATATATATGACCTTGGTTGAGTCAACTCCTTTTTCCTGCCTCATCATTTCCTCAACTGTAAAGAAGTTTAGACTTGCTCTCTAATGCTCATTTCTGTTCTAAGTCAATGAGTGATCTTATAAACTCTCTATTTCTTTTCCTTCCTTTAGAAGCAGAGTTGAGTGACTTGCCCAGAGTCACATAGGTAGAAATGTCTGAGGTCACATTTGAACTCAGCTCCTCCTGACTCCAGAGCCAGTGCTCTATTCACTGCACCACCTAGCTGCCCCTAAACTCTCTATTTCTAAAGCTCTTGATTTTTTTTTTAAATTTGCAGCTATGTTAATTTGACAACCTCAGAAGCAGTGGTTTAACTACACATGCTTCCTGAAAAACAGGTGAGATAGGAAGGGGGGAGAGAATGTCCTTAAGGCAAAAAATGCTAAACAAATAGGAAGAAAGCATCCCATTGACTGGGACTATGTGCTTAGAACAAAAGAAAGCTAGTTAATACAGCTCAAAACAGAGTTTTAAAATAAAAACAAGTGGTAGATTATCCAGTGACACCTGTAACATCACCCAACCAGGGCTTTGTTTGTATTTTATAAGGGAAACTTTTTAGACCATCCAAGGAGAGCTCAATCTGAACAGGTTCAGACAATTGCTAAGAAATTTCATTTTGGTTTTAGTTCTTGAGCAAGAAACTTTTTTTTTCAAGGATTCATGGACATTTGTAACATATATCTATAACAAACTGATGTTATACAGCTACATGCAAAGTTGTATGCTGAGGTTTGAAAAAATCACCTATGATTTATATACATATACATATATATGTATATATATATATATGTATAGAGAGAGAAAGAACTGTTTTAGGTCTTGGGAAGATAAAAAGTTTAGATAAGACATTGACTTTTGGAATCTACAATCTAATAAAAGTAAGACATTGATATAGGTCATTCTAACTCACAATATCACATGATAGGTGAATTTGGTTGTTCAGCCATTTTAATCATGTCTGATTCTTTGTGACCTTTGGGGTTTTCTTGACAAAGATACTGGAGTGGTTTTCCATTTCCTTCTTCAGCTCATTTTGCAGATGAGAAAATTGAGGCAAACAGAATTAAGTGATGGGCACATAGTAGGCACTTAATAAATGTTTAATCATTTCCCTTCTCCTTTATGATATGCACTGTACAATGTTCATTTTTCATGAGCTGTTCTGTTGATATACTTCTCTTTGTTAGCTTCTGTTTTCAGAAAGTTTTGTTCTCCAATAAAATAGTCAAGATCTTTGCCTTTAAGGCAGGGTCTGTCTTAGACAAATAATTCACTTTTGGAACCCTGACATCAAATGTTTGAGTCTACAAGTTCATCACCAGCTAGTTACTTATTAACCAGTGTAAATGGTGCCTGGATTATATCTGTCTATATAACTAAAGTTCATTGTAAAGAGAACACAAAACAACGCTTAAGACCTCAACAGCATTAGCAAACTACAAGGGAATGTTAAAAAGCATATTTGAGACAGCGACTTGGAGTTCGAGGGAAGGGAGAAAACAGTATGAATCACTGACATCTAGGAATCACAGCCTCACAGAATCTCAGAGGTAGATGAGACCACAGAGGACAAAAGAGTCCCATCCATGTGTGAACAAAAACCTGTTCTACACCACACCTGACTAGTTGTCTCCTGCCTTTGCTTGAAAACTTCTAATGAAGGGGAAGCAACTATGGGAAATACATGACACGGTGGAAAGAATGTGGAGTTTAGAATCTAAGGACCTGGGTTCAAATCCAACCTCTTCCACTTTCCTCCTTTCTCACTTCAGTCACTCAGGGTTTCAGTCAGTCAATCAATAAGCATTTATTAAGTGCCTACTATTTACCAGACACCATACTAAGCTCTTCCGTTTCTTCAACTATAAATTGAGAGGATTGGACTAAATACTCTTGGAAGTCCCTTCTGTTTCTAAATTCATGATATCACAAAAGTAACTCATTACACAAAGAATGTTATGCCTCTGTAGTAAAGTAGAATCAGAGAAGGAAGGAAACAAGCATTTAATAAGTGTTTACTATATGCCAGGCACTGCACTAAGCTCTTCTCTTTCTTCAACTATAAAATGAGAGGGTTGGACTAGACACCCTTGTAAGTCCTTTGTGTCTCTAAATCCATGGGATCTCAAAGATAGCTCATTCCACAATCAGAAAGCTATGCTTTTTTATGGTGAAATGGAATCAGAGGAGAAAGTAAATAAGCATTTATTAAGCACCTACTATATGCTAGGCACTTTACAAACATTATCTCATCTGATCCTCACAACAACCCTGGTAGATAAGTGCTGCTATTATCTCCATTTTTACAGTTGAGGAAACTGAGGTTAAATGACTTGCCCAGGGTAACACAGCTAGTAAGTGTCTGACATCAGATTGGGTCTTCCTGACTCCAGGCCATTGAGACCTTACAGTCCAACCCTCATATTTTACAGAATGGAAATGGAATTTTACAGAAATGGAAAGAAATACCTAGAGAAATGAAATGACTTCTGAAGCTCACACAGGTAGCAAACAGCAAAACTAGGGTTCCAACCAAGCTCTTTTAGCTTCTAGATTGGGATTCTTTATGCCATACTACATTGCCACCATCTTGTCAATGTCTTCACTGAGATGTGTTGGCCAGAGCTGAACATAATCCTTCAGATGTGGTCCAACCAGAGAGGAGTCCAATGGGGGCAATCCCCTGGTGATCTATGATTGGCACAGCAGAAAGATCCCCTGGCTCTGGAGCCAGAAGGCTTGAGTCTGAAATCTATCTTTGATCTGCCTTCCCACCTGTGTGACCTTGGGCAAGTCACCTCATTTCCCCTGGCCTCAGTTTTCTCCTCTGTAAAATGAAGCCCCTCCCAATTCCGTCGATGATTGTCCACTATCCTCGACACTCTGCCTCTCTAAATGCAACTGGAGATGTGTGTAGACTGAGTTAAGAGGTTTTACCTTTTAGACTCACAGCACAGGTCAATGAGAGCACATTTTGCCCAACAGTATGCTGGTAAATATTTAACAATCGGCTCAAGAAAATAAAATACACACAGGATACATTTTTGAGTTTAATGTGCATAATTAGGATTTCCTCCATCACTTTCTTAAGCCCAGACAATCAACAAAACAATAAATCACGTCCTAATTTGTAGCATGTGCTAATTTCTGAGGTAGAAATGCTCATAACTCCTTATTTAACAATTGACTCTCCCTCACCAGTTTGAGTTGGCTCTAGTACTACCTTGATATTGCAAGCAAAATGGGGCATATATATCTGATAGGTGCCAAAAACAGACAACACAAATCCCAATGCAATCCAAAAAAAATCCCCTGTGTTTTCGTGTTAAGTTTTCTCAAAATGACTCACCAAAACTAATGCCCCATGCAGGGGGAAAACGAAAGTGGGTGGGTTAGCTCCTGAAAGGTACACATGAGCTACAATTCAGCTCAGCAAACTCCTTTCACTCCCACAACTTTTCTATGCCTTGCCCTTTCAAAATAGTAATGCTCCTTCCAATTTTAGCATCACCTTTTGCATAGCTATTGTTCACCATGAATTGGAATTTCCATTTCTAACTGCTCTCCCTTACCCCCAATGCCCTTGGTTACTTATTCTTTTTCCAATGACTTATTTCCAGCTCTTGGCCTTGCATTCTTCTAGCCTATCTTGGAAAGCATTCAGTTCAGAAACATAAAATAAGATCTGGTCTTCGTGTCTTCATGCCTAAGTCTTGTCCCGACTCAGCCACTAAAGCTCATTTTAAAGTGGCCTGGAAGAACTTAGCCATCCATATCTCTCTCTCTCTCTCTCTCTCTCTCTCTCTCTCTCTCTCT
>NW_020954652.1:1927386-1942580 GCF_900497805.2 Vombatus ursinus | reverse complement strand
TTCTCACATACATTGCATATTTTTCTGTGATTTATTTTTAATTAACAAAAATATATTTGCTCTCTTCTTCCCTCCTCTCTTTCATTAAAAAAACAAAAAACACCCTTGTATCAGATATGCATGGTCAAGCAAAACAAATCCACACATTGGCCATGTCCAAAAAATATGTCTCATTATCCAGCCATCTCCTTCCTATCACTAAGGCAAGACCTTCCTGACTAATGGCCTCTCAAATTAGCATATTTTAAATGGAAATTGGGAATGATTTTGATTCATACATACAAACACATACACAGATACACAATCACAGGACAGATCAATGAAAGTACATTTTGCCCAGCAGCATGCTGATAAATGTTTAACAACTAGCTCAGGAAAAAAATGTACATAGGACACACTTTTAAGTTTATTGTGTATTATTAACATTTTCTCTATCACTTTCTTAAAACTAGACAATCAACAAAATAATAGATCAAATTCTGTAGCATTTACTGATTTCCAAGTAATAGTGGAAGGAAAGAGGGAAAGAGGGAAGAAGGGAGAAATGAATGAAGGGAAGGAGAGAGGAAGGAAAAAAGGAAGGAAGAGAGGAAGGAAAAAAGGAAGGAAGGGAGGAAGGAAGGAAGGGAGGAAGGAAAGAAGGAAGGAGAGAAAGAAGTGAGTAGGGAAGGAAGAGAGGAGGAATGGAGGGAGAGAGGGAAAAAGGAAGGAAGGAAGGCGGGAAGGAAGGAAGAATAGAGAAATAGGTAAGTAGATAGAGAGATAGAGGATAAATACTCTGTGAAAGAGGAGGGAAATATAATAGCTTTTATAAAGATGGAGAGTTGCCACCCCATAGAAATCACAGCCCACATTAGTGGCAAGTCTCAACAGTACCAAGTATCAGGCAAACCTGGATTGTTAGGAAACCCAATGAAACCAGCCTGGTAGCTCCTTCAATAGACAATCCATCCACCCCATGAACTAAGCCCCATTGGTCTCCCCAGCTCTGTGCTTTGGCATTTGGATGCCTTCATCCTTCTTTTCTTGCCTCCAGGCTAGATCAGGAACATGCTGGGGTTGTCCTGCTAGATATGAAAGGAAGACTGGCTCACACCTGCACCTTACATGTTGGATATACAGGACCTCTTCATGCAGAACCTCTTTGTCCCATACTTCCTTCAATTGTATTTACAAAAGGATTGAAAATTTAAGTTTGACTTTTCTTTTGGCCACTGTATCCTCATCACCTAGCACAGTGTTTGCTTCATCGATTGATTTGGTGACAATGCAGCACAGTTTCATGGAAAGCCATGGAATCTTGAGTCCAACTTTGAATCCCAGCTCGGCATTTCATAACCTGTGAGACTTTGGAAAAATCACCTGGCTTCTTTTGGACTCACTTTGCTCCTCTGTAAATTGAGAGGTTGAACTCCATGACCTCTAAGGACCTTCCAGCTTTTAACCTCATTATCTATAAGGTTTCTGGTTCCTAATCAGACAGAACAGGAGTACTTGAGGGTCTCTGAATATTTAAAAAATATTTTGATAATCATATTTCAATACAATTGGTTTCCTTTGTCATTTCGTCTTTATTATACATTTTAAAACATTATTCTGAGAAAAGGTCCCCAGTCCTCACCAAACTTCAAGAAGAGTCCATGACACATAGAAGACTAAAAACTCCTACTATAGAGCAACAATGCCATCTCTAATTATATTGAGAAGCAAAAAAAAAAAAAATTGGTCATTAGCACTCCTTTTGGGAATCCATCCCATTTTCTATTTTCTCTACCAAAGGACCCTCAAAATGGGAAGGATAGAACAGAAACGGTTAACAAGGTACTAAAATTAAAGATAAACAAAATTGTATGAGAGCAACCTAACTGCTCCTGTTGACTTTAAGCCACCTGGTACAAAAGACCCACATTCTGGGATATGGAAAGAACAGTGTATGTTATTGCTGAGCCATAGTCGGTGATCTTTGAGAAGTCACAGATAATAAAAGATACATGGTAGAGATGGAGATGAACAAAAGCCTTGACTTTCATAAGGAGGAATGTGTCTCCTTCAAACTACAGTGATGTGAAATTGCCTTCAATGCCTAAGAAAAGTAAAGCATGCCTTAATAAAGGCAACTTTGTGAGAACTTAACAGGGGGAAAGGTGATCATTAAGAGACAGTAGAGTTTCATTAATCACCAGGCAAGACAGCTGAACCTCATTTCCTTTTCTGACTGGTCAATCAGGGGTGTATATCTAGGTTTCAGCCAGGCACTGGAAAAAAAAAACAGTGATGATGTCATTATGCACAAGATGGCGAGTTGTATAATACCACAATATGAAGGTTTTGAAGCTAATTGACTGATTGGATCCAGAACATATTGATCAGTGTGTTTACATCTCTCTGAAATGAGGTTTCTCCTGGGAGGAGGGGGTGCTACTATGCTGTTGTCCTATTTTGTCCAGCATTTTATCTATGACTTTGATAAAGGCATAGGTGAAAAGTAGGATGCTGGAAAAGATAATCAATAGACCAAGTCCTGCCCTTAGGCAGCTAGGTGGCACAATGGATAGAGTGCCTGGGCTGAAGTCAAGGAAGACTCATTTTCCTGAGTTCAGTCTTTGGGTGATACAACACATACACAGGCAACCATAATACAAAACAACATATGTATAAGGGTCAGGGTGGGAAATCTTGCAAAAGATGAATTGTAAAGTTAAAGAAGCACAGGGCTTAGCCAAGGAGAGAAGAGAAGAAAATGACAATTATGTCCCAAGCTCTAGCATCTCGTGCAGTGCTTCTGCTGGAAAAAATCTTCAGTTATGAGCTGATTCTAGAGCAAAGAAAACTAACATTCCCTAAAGTTGCACTGAGTTTCCCTAGCAGTTTTCTAAAGTATTCGCTTCCAATGTGTTGCGGAAACAGAGAGGTTAACTGGAAACTGAGGTGAGCACTCCCCCAGGATACAGGAGGAGGAAGCAGTCACTTGGGTGTTGAGAGGGTTTAATGCCTAATTATTCTGTTTTTGTAAATTTCCTTGCTTTGACTTCATGGTCATCTGGTTTGATTGGTAAAAGATACACTGATGTGGGCTCATTGGCTAAGATTTTGAAGAAAAAAATTATCCTAAGAGTATCAGAGTCCTAGGTGTAGCTGATAAGGAGACCACTTAGAAGACTGCCTGGTATTTCAAATGATCATTGCCTGAGAACAAAGCGGGGGGAAAAAAGTATTAAATGAAGAAAATTAAAAGGCCTTATGTCAACAAGGATCTGATCAGGAATACAGGTCCTTTAAAGGAAGAGAAGTACAGAGAAAGCAGCATCATGAACCATTAAGTGGGTTTCTGAGAATGCAGCATCTGTGCAGAAGGAGCTTGATCATCGTTGACGGAAGAAGAAGGCTCATATCAACCCCATCACAGCCAGACAGGACAGGATGCTATCAGTACAATATGAACCTTTGGTCTGCAGTAGGTAAGCTACAGAGTGCTTTCAGTAAGCATGTTTACATTACTGGTTTGTGTCCTCAAGAGAGAACTGCTCTGCTTATCCCACACCAGGTGTTCTCTTTCTGACAGGTGGAGCCAAGAAGCCTCTTCATTTTCACAATGATCATTAAAGAACACACTTTGTGGTTTTACAAGAACGTCTAGTAATGGTGTCTTTCAACTTTTGAAAATGTATGAGGAAAGACAATGTTTCAGAGGAAGCAATCAGCTGATCTTTATATCAGGATAGACCCGGATTCAAGTCCCATCTGATACATAGCAGCTACGTGACTCCGGGCAAATCACCTGACCCAATGGTACTCTACGTGGTACAAAATATATATATATATATATATGATTACCAAATCTACTTTTCTTTTCAACTAAAACAAATACCAAAACTATAGTGGTATGGGATTTGCATTCAGCAAATTCTGCATTTTCCTCATGCCTGGAAGAATCTAGTTGATAAAAATTAAATACAATCTGGTTAGGCTTGGCAGGTTGAGCCAGCTGGGTACAACAGGGGATAGAGCGCTGGGTCTGGAGTCAAGACAACCTGAGTTCAAAAAGCGCTTCAGACACTAGACTCCAGCAAGTCACTGAAATTCAACTCTAAAAATGGGGATAAGAACGGCACCTACCTCCCAGGGTTATGAGGATCAAATAAGACAATATACATAAGGTCCTTAGCACAGTGTTTGGCACATAGCAAGTGCTTAATAAATGAGTATTCCCTTACTTGATTAGAATTCTTCAGGCAAATACTATTTCATACCCAGGAAGCAAAACACAAGGAATAGCCACATCGTTGAAATTCAATTCAATTTGGCAAGCATGCATTAAGCACCTACTATATGCTAGGCATTTTGCTTGCCCTGGGGGTGCAAAACCAAAAATGAACCGGACCCTGCTCTCAGAGGATTACATTCTGCTGAAGGAAAATGAGGCATTCACAAATAAGCAAATACAAAATAAAGAGGACTAGTCCTGGGAGTTGATTGGTATCTGGAACTCCCAGAGAAGGAAACTCCCTTCTCCATTTCAGGTCTATACATTCTCTGCAACTTAGAGTCAGAGAGATTTCTGGAGCACTGAGAAGTTATTTAAAATACACAACATAGACAGAGGGAAAAAGAAAGAGAGAGGGGGAGAGAGAGAAAGAGAGAGAGAGAGAGGGAAAGAGAGGGAGAGATACAGAAGAGACGGAAAGAAAGATAAAAATAAATACATATAGGTATAGACATAGATATAGATAAACAGTAAATAAAAATTAATCTCAGGAAAAGACTTGAAAAACAATTTATCCAGTGAAATGGCACATAAATGGTGGCATGTGTTGAGTGTTTGGGGTTTTTTTTTTTTCCAGAATTACCATTGAAGAATTTGAATTACAAATTTAAGGCCCAGAGCAGACAATCTTGTGCTTACAGGGACCAAACTCCTAACGTGTATAGATATAAAAGAAATCCACGATGGGTGAATTCCACCTGAAAATCCAAGAAACAAGGGTCAGATGACGCAGCCTTGAAAGGGAAGTGGAAGCGACCAGCAGAGCTATGTCACAGAGCATTAAACAACCTAACTGTCATAGGAATCCCCAAAGCAAATGCCATAGGAAAACCTGTTTGTCCTGTTCTGTGTTTAACTTCCAGGTTCAATACCTCCCAGCTTTTCCATCTAAAGCTGGGTCATTTATTAATTTGTCCAGAGCCTTTTTGAGTTTGTTTCCGTCTTCTGTCTCAACCGTCTCTTCAAGGGTAACAAATGTTGCCCATATATTTGCTACTTTCTGCATGAATTCGTTAATATATCAATATTTGAAGGCCCAATGATTTTGTTAGCATGAGGCTCCCTCCACTGACACAAGACTCCTTCCTATCTGGGAAGCCATGTGGGCAATAGAGGCCTGGACTCAAAGCCACGAAGATCTGGGTTTGAATCCCAACTCATTCATTTCCTAGTTCTGTGGTCCAAACCAAATCACTTCATCTCTATGGGTATTATGTCTCAACTTAAAGAAAAAAAAAGCTTTACTAACATATTAAAATGGTCCAAATTGGTTAGTATAGAGGATTGTTAGGTACCATGTCAATGGAGAACTTCCAAGACAGTCAGTCCAACTACTTGTCAGAGACGTTGTAAAGAGGACTCCAGTTACTGTACTAGATGACCTCTGGGGTTCATTCCAACTTTAAGATACTGTACTTCCAAAATATCTTCATTTCCCCTAATATCTCATCAGCTAATGGTAATTTTAGGGCAGCTAGGTGCAGCAGCGGCTAGAGTGCTGGGTCTGAAGTCAAGAAGACTCATCTTCCTGAGCTCAAATATGGCCTCAGATACTTACTAGCTGTGTGACCCTGGGTAAGTCACTTAACCCTATTGGCCTCAGTTTGCTCATCTATAAAATGAGTTGAAGAAAGAAATGGCAAACCACTTCAGTATCTTTGCCAAGAAAACTCCAAATGGGGTCACAAAGAGTCAGAAACAACTGAACAATAACAATGGCACCCTTTCCTTACTCTTGGCCCCTTCCTCAGCTCACTACAAGTTAAACTGAATGTTGTGTAGTTTATGCCATAGGAAAGTTTTTTGTTTTTTTTTGTTGAGCACTGGCTACATGTTGAACATGACAGCCCAGCACCAACACACACACACACACACACACACACACACACACACACATACACACACACGGGAATTTCCTGTTCTCATTTCAGTTCTGTGTCAACATGATGAGTACTCCTTAAGCCTGGGGCAACCCTGAAGTCTTTCTGTTTACATTTTTACAATGACACTTGGACATGACCAGACTTCACAGAGAATGACACACTGATCATAGACAGTGGTGTCTGGTGATTCACTTTGGGGAAATAAAAAATTTCTGAAAGTTGGGACTGTGCCAATGGGAAATTCACAGGCTTAATGCAACATGTCTTATTGAATCCCAGAGGGGGCAGGGAAAGAAGGAAGACAAATAGATGAGGACATGCTGGAAAATAGAGGGATTCACAGGGAGTTTGATCCACAAGGGTGAACAGGCATGCAAATAGTATAAAATGTTCTTAAGGCAAAATTCCCCATGACAGTCAGGCGATTTCCCCCCCTCCCCCAACCACTGTAATAAACAGGCAGCTAAATAGAACTGTTTTTTCTCTCCAACTAAAAATGCCCCCATCGGTGACTACTGGGATTTATAATGGGTTCTATACCAGGGACTACACTGGGATATCTGGAGCAGGGAGTTTTATAAGTACAAAGCACCAGATCAGTGAATGGTTCTCTACACACTTCAAATTGCTAGCAACAATCCTGATTTAACATTATTAATACATGAAAAGCAACTGCATGGGCAGCTGTCACAGAGATAATTCTGAAGGCTGCTAGGAAATAAAAGAACTTTTGGAAATTCCAAGATATTGCCAATAAGATGAATTAATTCAAAGTGGTTTTGTTTGTTTGTTTTTTACTTACAGGTAAACTCAACTTGGGTTCCCAAAAAATGGGATCTTTTTGTCCCTATTGCTTCGTGACTCGCTGAATATCACCAAATGAATAGCTGATACACCCCTCAGGACTACTGAACCTTTCCATCCACATTGCTACTAAATGTGTTATCTCCCCCGGTCAGAAGAATGTGGGCTTCTTGAAAGGAAGGATTGTCTAAATTTTTAATTTGTATCTTCAGTACTTGGTGAAGTGTTTGGCACCTATTAAGCACTTAATCAATTTTTTTTTCCTTTTTGAACTATTTTTACCAATGGAGAAACTGAGGCACAAATGAGTTCCTTGTTAGGAATCATGAAAGGGGAATTGAGAGACCCAGAAATTAAAGTCATGGCCTTCTAACTTCCAGTCCAAGTCTTTATACACAGAATTTGTTATAAACAGGATTAGCTTAATAAAAAAGCACGCATTCTTCAGCAGAGTGAAAGACGTTTATAGATTTTCAAAGACATTTATAGATTCTCCCCAGGGATGCACCTTGTAATTCTTCCTAATACCACTCTTCTTAGAAGCACCAGGAACAAGTGTTATCTTGCTTTTGCAGATGGGGAAGGTGAGAAACAGAAAGATTAAATGACCTTCCCGATATAGCACAGCAAAATCATAAGCTGAACTTTTGACTTACAGCATGCCAACCCCTGCTACAGCAACTAGATCTCACCTGTGTTTCTACAAAGAGAAAGGGGGTAAAGAAAGAGTTGACAGACAACCAAAATGTGAAGATGTTTGGCAGATAGCAAATTTGATCAGACCCTCATTAACTGGATCCAAATCAGGCCCGACAGAGTATTCATTAAAGTCTAAAACCTTCCCTGCGCCTGCGGTGAGACCCTTGATTTGTTCATGTTGTAGTAAATTGGTCATTCTGCAGAGAGCTAATGCTTTCAACAGAATGCCTCTTAATGATTGTCATTCAGCGTGAAATGTGAAGATGAGGTCTGCTAAGAGAAAAATAAGGGACAAGGATGACCAGGAAGGGCTGGGGTGGACAAGCAGCGTTTGTGATGGACAGTCAAAGGTGACATGAGAAATTTCGTTATTAAAAAAAAAAACAAAACATGATTTGTGATAGAACTAATCTGATCTTTTTGCTGAGAACAACGTCAGCTCTCCTTTTGGAAGGGACATTTGACATCATTAAAATATTACCACTTTTAATGGCAGAATGGACTCTCAGGGGTGTAATGTGTGAGACAGCGAGAGTCACTGTGACACAGTGAATATGGTGCCGGGATGGAGTCGGGAAGATATGGATTCAAATTCTACCCCTGGTGGTTACTTGCTGCGTGACTCTGGGTGAGATGCACCAGGTAATTCCCTAAGACTTAACCTTCCACAGCATTCTTTTCTCTGACATTTCTACTTCCACATGTCTAAAATCTTCCTTCTCTACCAGCTACCACTTTAGTTCAGACCATCATCACTCCTCACCTCCTAATTGTCTTCCCCACCCCAAACATCTCCACACTCTTCCACACAGGTGCCAGAGTGTTTTTGCCCAAGCACAGATATTAAAGTCACTCTTCTGCTCAATGAACTTCAATGGTTCCCTGTTGCCTTTAAGATCCAATCTAAACTCTACTGTCTAGCTTTTAAAGACCTTTCATAACCTGGCCTCAGTATACATTATCTTCCCTCCCTCATTCTACAATTCACTCAAACTAGCTTTTACTGTGTTCCCCACATATGACATTCTATCTCTTGTCTCCATGCTTTCTACTGGTGACCATGACTTCCTAAAATGCACTCCCTACTTATCTCTGCTTCACAGAATTCCTCTCTTCTTTCAAGACCTGAAGACCCACCTTTTTCTATGCATTGGTTGATTTTGCTTATTCTTTTTCTTCCTCATGTTTCTTAAAAAAAAAAAAAGAATTAATTGTTATATGGGATGGCTCTCTGGAAGGGGAGAGGGGAAGGGACACAGAGAAATGTAGGTAATGTAAAAACAAAATAAATAAATAAATAAATAAAATTTAAAGGGGGAAATAAAAAGACCCAGCTCAAACACTGGTTTCTCCATGAAGACTTTCTAGATCACCCTCCATTGCTAGTCTCCTCTCTTCCCAAAATGAGGGAATAATTAATTAATATTGTAATTAATTTCCTTAATTATCATTTCTTCTCTATGTTTACTCTGTATACACTTAAATGTGTACTCCTTGGCCCTCCCATCTTTGTGTTTGTATTCCCTACCTCCTAGAACAGTTCCTGCCTACCAATAGTAGGCACTTAATAAATGCCTATTGGTTGACTGAGCAATTGATTATGTTCTAGGTCAGAGATGGTTGCAACTGTGTTGGCAGAGGAAGTCTCCACATAGGGAGTTTCCAATGCTGATAAAACCGTAGATCTTTATCATATGTAACTACATTCCCCTCTGTAAATTCTCCTTGCCAGGTCACAAAATGGTACCCTGTTGACTTAAGTTCATGTATCCTCTTCATCAAACCACTTCCACTTTCTGCCCACACTAGGTCAAGTTCCATTTTGGGGCAATGATGATGTCAGCAAGACCAACCCTATATGTACGGAAAGTAGGTCACCCTCCCAGAAAAGAATATGAAAAAGGCTTGAAGACCTATATACCTTAGCATCTTTGTCATTGTGGCTAGCCACAATGACTGGAGTTTTTGCCATTAGACTCATTCTTTTGGGTTAAGGTGCTACAGCTCTAAAATGTTCTTGTTGGGAATGTGAATTTGTTGCCTAGAAGCAGTCATGAGTTTTGAGAATCTTATCCCTGAGAAAATATGTCTCTTTGAAACATATTAACCATTTACAAATTCATAGGATTCAGAACTAGAAGACCCTATATAGATTATCTAGCCCAATTCTCCTGTTTTCCAAATAAGGAAAGCCATTCTCCCCTATATTGGTGAAGTGACATGTCCAAGATTTTACAGGTATGAAGTAGAACTACCAGCATTTGAACCCAGATCTTCAGACTCCAAATTAAAAGTTCTTTCCATTATACACACTGTCTCACTTGTTTCCTTCTCTCCCATATGGGGGTCATTAGCTGAGCATTCCTGGTTTCTACAATTCCATTCCCCCAACTGGATCTTTCCCATTATATCCACCAATATAGTATTATGACTTAGTTTATCCAATTTGCAACAATTAGTTGCTCAGCACCAAGTGAGTACTTGAGGAAATATGACTAGTGAGTGGAAGTTACAGGGAAGACTTGATAAAAGGGGGAAAACTTTCTAAAACTTAGAACTTTCCAAACATTTAAGAGAGATTCATGACTTGTGGTCTTTGGACTCCACGGGAAATGTATAAACTTGGATGGGGAAAAAATGTACCTTTATTTAAAAATAATTTCTCAATTTTATAATTCTATCTATTTTATTTCATTCCTTTAAAGACATTATTCTGAGAAGATGTTCATAGATTTTGTCAGACTGCCAAAGAGGTCCATCACACAAAAAAGGTGCAAGTACCCCTAGGCTAAGACAATGTGTTCTCATTACTCAAGGTCTTCCAGTAGAGGCTGGATGGTCACTAGTCCAGAAGGTCATAGAGATTTAGGCTTCAGATGGTGTTTGGCCTAGATGACCCCTGAGATCCCTTCCATCTCTAATATTCTTTAAAATGGGACATGGCCAGGGCAGCTAGGTGGCGAAATGGATAGAGCACGGGCCCGGGAGTCAGGAAGACCTGAGTTCAAATCCGGCCTCAGACACATAACACTTACTAGCTGTGTGACTCCAGGCAAGTCACTTAACCCCAATTGCCTCACCAAAAAAAACAAACAAAAAAAATGAAAAGGAACATGGAGAAGGTAGATTTGGTTTGGTTAGAGACGGGGAAACGGGGGAAGTGGAGGAAGCCTGAGCATAGAAAATCACCCAGAAAAAAATGGGCCCCAAAGGGACTGCGTAGTAAGAGGTCAAAAAAGCCAGGGAGCACTAAATTTATCAATCTAAAGTGTCATTCTGGAGGCTGTCACTTATACTGTCAACAGTTTTGCTGAGGTTGGTGCTGGGTTCCTAACCCATCACATCTGAACCAAGTTCAACTTTATTTTTCTTTTTATTTTTATTTATTTATTTATTTATTTGTTTGTTTGTTTGTTTGTTTATTGCTTTTTGGTGAGGCAGTCAGGCAGGGTTAAGTGACTTGCCCAGGGTCACACTGCTAAACTTTTTTTTAAATTGATTAATAATTAACTGACATTTACATACATTCAAAAGCTTGTAAAGCACTCCAAGTCCATTTGCCCATTTGATCTTCCCAACAACCTTTCTAGATGGAGACTAACGATATTATTGTGCCTGTTTTGCAGATGAGAAAACTGAGGCTCAGAGAAGGTAAGTAAATTGTTCATGGCCACTCTAGTAAGTGTCAGAGGATGGATTTATACCCAGAATAAATCCAGTATTCTTTCCCCTAAACCATGTTGCCTTACCAGCATTTCCTTATTTTGCAGATAATCTAATGATCCTCATGAAGATAAATAGATAGATAGATAGATAGATGGATGGATGGATGGATGGATAGACAAATAGACACATAAATAGATAAATAGATGGACGGACAGATAGACAGATGGATGGATAGATAGATAAGAAAAAGAAGTGGATAAATAGATGAATAAATAAATAGATAAAGTAATAAATGAGATTCTCTATAACTGAATATATGTGTTCATTAGTTTCCATATTTTGCTTTTTTTTTTCTTTTCACGGCGATGATTACAATTCACAACAGATAGTAATCAGTTTCCAAGGAGAAATCTGGAGACACATGGAATTTCGCCATGCTCATTTATTAACACAAGATTGAGTACAGCTGGGACTCCCTCTGCTCCAGTTCTCAGGATGGTTATGTCTCCACTGTAGCACCACTTAACTAGCATAAATAATAAATACATGACCAATTTGGTCCTCTATCACGAGATGATGTGGTGGTGATCAAAGTCACTGAATTTTTTTTTTTAAATCTACAACGTTCAGTCTAAACATAGATACCTAGAAATGGTAACTCAGCAATGACCTCTTCCCCACCTGGCCTGAGATCCAACTTCTTAAGGCATAAACCTAAAACCACTTCATCTCAGGCAATGACTCTCCATGTGCACATGAACAAATGACTCATCACCCATGTCCCTTCTCATTTTCTTCATCCAGAGCACGGAAATAATCATTCTAGTCTGGTCAAGCAGTCAGTCAACACACAGTCATTAAGTGCCTACTATGTACTTTGCTGAGAAGTGGGGATATAACAAAAGACAAAGTACTTGGCGTACCTTGGGGAAAAAAAATCAGTGAGAAATAATCAGCCGGCAAAGCAAGAATGTATTAAGTGCTTACTATATGCCAGTTACTAAGGATTCAAAGACAAAAAATGAAATAGTAACTAGCCTTGAGGAACTTAAATTCTCCCAGGGAAAATAACATGTGCGTAAATATGTATATACAGAATACATACAAAATCCATAGAAGATAAATTTTGGTGTGTGTTGGGGAGGTTGCTAATAGCTAGGGGAATCGGGAAAGGCTTCACGTAGAAGATGCTGTTAGAGCAGAATTACTCCAGCACCATAAGCAGAATGCATCCAAGCATAGAAAGGGTTAGCACGTTTGTTTTTTAACAACTTTTCAAGTATTCATCACCAGCAACATACAGACAAAAAAGTATTCTTATATTTGAGTTTAACTCCAGGAATTCATTCTACCGTGAAAACCTCCAATTATTGATCATAGCCTGAATTCCTAGAAGAGAAATCTATGTATATATTTCTCTAAAAGGAAATGAAGCTTGGGGGGAGGGGGAGAGGTGGAGAAAGAATATTTCTCACCCTTCCCACTTCTAAAAATATACTCAGCATAAGATGTTAAAAAAAAAATCCCTTCAACAGCTGCTGCTTATGTATACAAGCCCAGCTTACTGCTGAACCTCTCTATCTAGGTCCTTTTGGAAAATTTCACTGTTCAGTAATAGCTTTGAGGTTTCTGGGTACTGTCATGCAAATAACCATACCAGGCTTTCTACGGCGATTCAGAGTTCCTGTGACTAGTTTGACCATAGGCAGATTATTTAAGTGAAACAAGCCTATTTGGTCCATTATAAAAATCACTGTCCTCACCCAGTGAGTGGCTCCATTCATGGTTATTTACATTTCAACCAACGACCAACAATAAATGAACATCTCTGATCCCCTTGGAATCCAGTTCTAACAGCGTTTTTCATAGAACAAGGGCTATTCAGGCTCATAGATTGACATGAGTATCTAAAGTAGGCAGCGCCATAGAAGGGTAAAAGAAGGGGGTGCATTGACAGGCATAAAGATAGAATTTGGTCATAAGATATCACCCTCACGATGTCATTGGTTCTCTTCAAGAACAAAAGATAAACAACAAGAACCAATGATCTATTTAACACTCATCTATTACATGCCTACCATTAAGAACTGTCTTAGGACTGTGGATCATAGAATCATAGATTTAGAACTGGAAAAGACAGTGGAAGTCACTGGATCCAAACCCCTCATTTTAAAGATGAAGAAACTGAGGCTGGGAGAAATGAAATGATTTACTCAATGTTACACATTTGATAAGTGGCAGAAACAATGAAGCTATGGTCCCTGTCTAGGGAGTTCAGAGAAAAGTCTCGTACTGAATATTTGAACTGACTAAAAGCAATTATATTTTGCAGATTTGAAAATTGAGGCCCAAAGTTATACAGTGAATCAGTATTAGATATTATAAATCAATCAGTGAAACATTTCTGACACCAGAGACATAACTAGCAATTTTTGCCCCCATATTCAGTTGGGTTTGGTGGAGGAAGGGCTTGGATTGAGACCTCAGATCTGGGGATACAAGGTCTTACAGTGGGAGAGATGCCAAACACCAGCCAGTGGGCAGCACAGCAGAGACTCTGAGCCACTCTGCCCCCACGGGGGTGACCACTGCCTGGGACAAGATCAGGAAAGAGGTGTCTAGCCTGTCTGGAGAGAAATCGTGCTACTAATTATTCTTGCAAAATAAGTGTTCAACTGAGTTGCTTCTATCCGTTGAAGAGGGTATAAGAGCCTTCAGCACTGACTTTCTAAATTTTGGTTCCCTATAAAAAAATCTCCTTTTATTTCACCCTAGTTATGTTACTGCCTGTTACTCAGGCTAACTTTGGTCTATCAGAGGATTTTGTACTACTGAACCAAATGTGAAACCCAAAATTTAGGTGGATAAGAGACCAGTTAATGTCACTTCAAAGTTGTATGTTAGAGTGCTGGACTTGGAGTCAGGAAGGGGTTTGAATTCCTACCTTAAATACTTAGTAACTATGTGATACTGGTCAAATGCTTTAATCTTTCTGGCCCCCACATTCCGTATCTGGAAAATGGGGAGAAGGGGATGGACTCAATGATCTCAAGATTTCTCTTCTAACTTCAAATCTATAATCTTAGAATCCTATGATGAGGTAGTCTAGGGATGAAGAGAGATCTTCCAAGGGATGGTATGAAAGAAAAGAGGGAAACAGAAAATACTAACAGCCTATGTTTTTACCACTCCCTTTCACAATCTAAGAAAACCAAACCACTTAGCTGCCACATAATTACTACATTCACCAAACATAAGATCTTTAGGTAATAGGATCATAGTCTTAGGAGCAGGAAGGACTATCCTCCCACCTCCTCGAATCCGAACATGGTTCTCATGGCTAATGTAAACACCCTCTACCTTTCCACTTGTTGAATTCTTCTCCCTTGAAGGCTTCAGCTGCCATCTCTTCCATGGAACCTTCAAGGCTCCCCCAGTGATCCCCTGCCTCCTCAGTCTCTTACAGGATCATCATAGAATTAGAGACAAAATAGAGATCACCTGGCGCCTGGTTTCTAAACTTGGGCTCTGTGGACTTTCTCTTTTAATTTTGAGAACTGTATTTCAATTTAAGTGGTTTCTTTTGTAACCTGGTGCTTTAATTTTATCATCTAAAGATATAATTCCGAGAAGGGGTTCATAGGCTTCACCAGACTATCCAAGGGGACCATGACACACAAAATTTTAAGAACCCCCGGTTAAAATCAATCTTCCTCACTTTACGGAGGTGGGAACTTGGAGCCCAGAGAGCTTGTGACTTGCCCCTGGTCACCCAGTCAGTATTTGAATCCAAGTCCACTAGGTGCCAAATCCAATTCAATTTTCCTTTTTCTGAATCTCTCTCTCTCTCTCTCTCTCTCTCTCTCTCTCTCTCTCTC
>NW_020954652.1:1913757-1927266 GCF_900497805.2 Vombatus ursinus | reverse complement strand
TCCTCTGCTCTCCTCTCCTCTTCTCTCCTCTTCTCTTCTCTTCCCTTCTCTTCTGTTCTATTCTCTTTTCTCTCATCATTCTTTCTGCATATATCTTATTCCCTTGATATTCTCTTCTTAAAGGGAGGCAGTATTTCTTTTTTTTTCCATTTTTGAATTTCCATCTACCCACACACTTTCTTAGTAAGCATGAATTGTACTGGATTGAATTAAGAAGGATACCCATACAGTCACTGAAGCAATGATGAGACTGTGGAGAAGATAGCCAGGGAGTAGGGAATGAAATGAGGTATGGCTACTTGGGCCAAGTGAAGCAGTCACTAGTCAGGACAGGAGCACCCCAGGGAAAGAATTTCTGGAGACGAATGGGATAAAACCTCCAGGTCCTGGTCTTGGGCCATGAAGAAGATGATCACTGAGCAGGGAGTGAAGGAAAAATAAGAAACTGGGGAGAAGCTGCAAAGGAGGCACAAAAGTAATGGTGGAGGGGGGAAGCAGTAGGTTTTTACTTGAGCTGAAATCATATTCCTTTTTTGTTTAATTTGGACTGCTGACAATCCAGCTGTGAAACTGGGGTAGATGACCCTTCCAAAAGTCAAGTTCTTCCTCTGAGCTGGGCTCTCCAGCTTCCTAATTATCTATAAGACCCCTCTGAAACTCAAGCCTGTAACCTGGTAAGGATGACAGGGATCCTCAGACTGGCAGCCACCTTCTCCATGAAGCCTTTCTTTGTCCCCTGATTTATTACGATCTTCCCCTATGTCCCTCCCCACCCCCCACCAATTACCTGGTAATAATTTGGTAAAACATTTGTATATATGTGCTTACATACATACATTGTATCTGCCCCAGCAGAATGGAAGTTCCCTGAAGACAGGGCATGTTTTGTTTTTGTCTTGGCATTCCCAATGCCTAGCGCAGTGTCTGGCACCTAAATCAATTCTTCACAGGTGCTTGTTGAGTGATGAATTTTTCTAACTTCATCACCTGACGAAAGAGGAAGCATGATGGAGCTCAGTCACACTCAAAGTGTGGTCCAGGGACCAAAAGGACCTCTTCAAGGAGTCCATGAGGTCAAATGATACTGATATTTTAATTTCTAATAGTACAAATATGAATATCTATAACTCACATAAACCAAAGACCTTTGGGAAGTCTTCAATCATTTTTCAATAGTGAAAGGGGTCCTGAGATTAAAAAAAGAGTTTGAGAACCACTGGTGTAGTGAATGGAAAGCTTGGCTCAAAGTCAAGAAGGCCTAAGTTCAAAGCCTGCCTCAGATGTGTACTGACTGTGTAACCCTGGTCAATTCTCCCGGTGCTCTTAGCAACTAAGAATACAAATTACAGACAAAGGAAGGAAGCAAGCATTTATTAAGTGCTTGTGATACATGCCTGGCACTATGATAAGCAGTTTACAAATATTATCTCATTTGGTCCAAAAAACAATCCTGGAAGGCAGGTAGTATTACTATCCCATTTTGCTGTTAAGAAGACTGAAGCAGGCAGAGGTTGATTAGCCTTGCTAGTAAGTGTCTGAGGCTGGATTTGAATTCAAGTACTCCTGGCTCCATGCTCACCAATCTATCCACTGCTCCATCTAGGTGCCAGGCTTCATTGGCAGAGGGAATTTCCTCACCCAGGAGTTTCCTCTACTAATGAAATCATGGTTCTATCATCTGACACTCTTTGTCCCTAGCTTTCCCCAGCACTGGTGACACTAGATTGTATAAAATAGAACCAGTGAAGAATTTCTGGATTATCATTTAGGATGTTGCATCAAATGCAAAATTGGTGAACTTAAGAAGTTATTGGCATGGCAGACTTAACAGCACTAGGATTTGCGTAAAGCCTGTGCTTGAATCTGTCAGGTCAGTGAGTTACTGTTTGGGAAATCCATTGGAGTCTGAAGGACAGGCAATGACTTCTGCAGATGGTAACCAGAAAGGAATGAGCATAGAGCCAGGCATCACTTCATCCATGTTATGTCTGGAATCCTCCTCTGTGATTAAATATTACATCTTTCCCCCATCAATGGGCTGTGGGAAGGAAGATAGGGGCCATGGCTAAGGTCAACTTCTCCATGATAATGAAATCAGAAAGAAAAGGGAAGACTCTGAGAGGAGAGAACATGAGGAGAGAACATGAGGAGAGAACGTAATATACATATTAAAAACTGGGTAAAATCATAGATTTAGTGTTGGAAGGGGCCTTGAAAGCCATGTAATCTAACCTTCCCCCCCCACCATTCTATTTAATCATTTTTAATTACATTTTTTCAATTAGCAAAAATTTACCTTTTCTCTCTCCCACTTCCACCAAACCCCAACACTGAAAAAGAAAGAAAAACAAAATCCTTGTAAAAAAAAAATATATATATATATATATACATAGGGGCAGCTAGGTGGCACAGGGGATAGAGCACTGGCCCTGAAGTCAGGAGGACCTGAGTTCAAATCCGGCCTCAGACTAAACACTTGACACTAGCTGTGTGACCCTGGGCAAGTCACTTAACCCCGATTGCCTAAAATTATATATATATATATATACACACATATATATGTATGTATGTATATATGTGTATATATATGTACACATATATTTATACACATAGTCAAGCAAAACAAATTTGTACATTTGTACATATTAAAAAAATATCAATCTGCACTGAGTCCATTGCCTCTCTGTCAAGGGGTGAATAACTACATTTTATTTCAAGTCTTCTAGAATTATGTTGGTGACGGGGTTACTCACTGTTCTCAAGTCTTTAAAAGTTTTTGTCTTTATAATATTGTTGTTACATAATTGTTCCCCTGATTCTGCTCAGATCACTCTGAATCAGTTCTTAAAAGTTTTTTGAGGTTTCTCTGAAACCATTCCTTTTGTCATTTCTTATGGTACAATAGTATTCAATTAACTCACATATCAAAATCTGCTTAGCCAGTCATCAACTGATGGACATCTCTAAGCTCTTCCAGTTCTTTGTTACCACAAAAAGAGCAGCTAAAAATGTTTATATAATATAATATATATATATATATATGTGTGTGTGTGTGTCATTTTCCTCTTTCTTTGATTTTTTAGGGGCTATAGACCTCATAATGGTTTGGCTTGGTCCAAAAGCATGCATGCTCCCACTCATTTTTATGGATGAGAAAACTGAGCAATGAATTGACTTTCCCATAGTTAGACCGCTAGTAAATGTCCAAGTTGGGATTTAAAATTAGAGCTTCGGGACCTATTACACTAATCCTCCTTTCTGAAAGGAAGGGAAGACAAAAAGGAAGAATAAAGCTCTAAGTGTGTGGGGGTGAAGGAAGTGAAGAAAGGAAAGTGATGCATGGGAAAGGAAGAAGATGTCAAAGATACATAAATATGAACTAAATGCCACAGGGCAGCTGTCATCTATGTGCGTCTGCCCTCTCCATACTCTTGACTTCTCTTAACTCAATTTGGCCCCATCCAAATTAACCAGTCACGTGTCCTATTCCCTGAAGACCTTGCTAATAACAATAACAGCTAGAATTTACAGAAGCCTCCTGGTTTATAGTATATTTTAAACACACTCTCATATAATCTTCATGATTGCCCTATGAGGTAATCAGTTAGGTTAATTACTATTCCCATTACACTGATAAAGAAAATGGGGCTCACAGGAGTGAATCAAACAGCTGATAGTCACAAAGCCAGAAAAAAAAGGCAGAACTGAGAGCCAAACTCAGGTCTTCTGATCCAAAGCCAGTGCTCCTCCCGCTGGATCAGGGGACCTTCAAGGAATTAGGTAGCTTTGAAATTATACATGTGTGTATGTATGTGTGTGTGTATGTATGTGTGTATGTATAATGTGTATATATACATACACACATATATACATATGATGTATACACACATGCATATATGTGTATACATATACATACATGGGTGTACACACATACAAACACATGCATACATACTATATATGCACATATATTCTATTCTAGCTAATTAGGTCAAAGAATCATAGATCTAAAGGTGGAAGAGCCCTCGGGGGCATCTAGTACAACCTTCTTGATTTACAGATGGGAAAACTGAAGCATACAAGGAATAATCATCAGGGACAGGATTTGGACCCAAATCCTCTCACTCCCAGACTAGTGCTGTTTTCACTACCCCAAGCTGCCTCTGAAGTACCTCAAAGTAACTGAACAGCATCAAAAAAAATAAATGTATGTATGTATGTGTGTATGTATGTATGTTTATATGAACCTAGGGCTTCCAGTGACCTACTTACTACACTACTTTCTGAAAGTAAACCCTTACTATGTACCCTTACTTACTACACTATTTTTTCTGAAAGAAAAAAATATAGAGAGACATGTACACACATAAATACACATATACACATATTTATATACATATATACATATATATATACACATATACACACACCATATATATATATATATATATATATATATATATATATATAGTCTTTCATATCTGCAACTCTCTCCCTTCTGTACTTTCAGATCCCTGGTTTTCTTCAAACTCAGCTAAAGCACCACCTTCTGCTCCAATGGTTCCCCAATCTCCCGCTGCAGTTACTGGTGTCCTCTACCCCATGAAATAACCTTGCCTTTAATTTATGGATACCTAAGTATATTGTCTCTCCTGATGGAATGTAAGTTCCTCAAGGAATTTTGAAGACTGTTTCTTTTCTGTTTTTATATACCTGGAACCTACCAATGTCCGGCACATAGTAGGTACTTAATAAACACCGGTTGATCAATTGATTAAGAGTGGGAAGAGAGATGCTGTAGATGGAGAAAAGAAAGGATGGAGGACCTGATTAGATATGAGCTACCCAAAGATTTAGAATATGAGCGGATGGAAGTAGGAATGAGGAAAGTCAGAAAGAGGGAAGATTTCCAGGGAAAAAATGTAAGGCACTTCAAAGACAGAAGCAAGCAAGACAGTTTGGGAATAACTGTGTTAAGTTAATTACGCAATTTTAAAATAAAGTTGCATGTAATAGAAATTTGCAACTTCACACACAGTCCTTTCTGGTTTTTTATATGTGGAAATGCTCATATTTGTTGATGTTTGTCAAGTTCAAAATAATTTTTGAAAACACTTTTTTGAAAAGTCATGGAACTTCATTTTACATAAGTTTAATTCAATGAATATTTAATAAACCCTTACTATGTGCAAGATTCCAAGAAAGCAATGATAAAATGAGAATCAGACTCTGCCTTCAGGGAGCTTACATTCTGATTTAGGCACATAACATGTATAATAATAATAGGAACAGCTTTATAGAGCTTAAGGGTTTGCAAAACCCTGCTTGGATTTTCACTGCAACCCTATGAATCAGGTCCTATTATTATTCTCATTCCATAGATAGGGAAACTGAGACTCAGAGACATTAAGTGACTAGCCACACAGCTAGTATCTCTGGCAGGATTTGAACTCAGGCCTTCCTGACTCCAAATCCAGTACTCTACACATTAAGCCAACTAGTAAGAAACAAGTAAAAACATGCACAGTTTGAGTTACTGGTAGAACCTACTATGTCAGTCCCTTAGCTTCCGTCATCCTTAACATGATAGAGTTGGATTAGATAGCATCTGATATTCTTTCCAGCTCTTGATCTCTGATTCTCTGAATTGGAAGATATAAAGATTGGAGTTCAGAAGAGAGGTCAGGGTTAGAAATAATAGATTTAATAAATGGTTTGATCAATCAATGAAAACTTTAAAACTAAACTAAATTTCCTAATAGTCTGTCCCTGCTTAGATGTTTAAATTCATACCATGTTTCCTATGGTTGGGTGTTCCTAGTAAGGATCCTAAAATTCTCAATTGACTGAATGAAATGATTCCACTTCCTCCAGGGACATTCAATAACAATTCTGATAGGCTGCTAATCTCACAGACCTATTCATGTATCACATGGACATAACTTCCTCCTTTCGCTCTCTTTCTTTAGCTTGTTTTGCCTTTATCCAGAAAGCAGATCTTGTATTTTTCAAGGTTCAACAAGGTCACTTCCCACTCATGGAAAAACAGAGAAAGTTTCCCAACACTGTTTGGGTTGTCCAGCCGCTGGTTATAAGTCATTTCCCAGGGCCAGACATGGCATGCATTGTAAGGGACAGATGTAAGCAAGTATTTCCTGCCTTATAAATAGACATTATCAATTGAAGGAGTGGGTGTTGGATCTGAAAGTTTGGCAGGTAATTAGCAAAAGAACTTTAGAAAAGCAAGTTTCTGTGAACAATGGATGCGATATGCTATTATAATCAGTGTTCTCCCTTCCAACACATTATTTATGGTGTATCTATCAAGATGAAAATATTATTTGTTCTCTATCAAGGTAGCATTAGGAAAAAAACAAGTTTTGCTGATAGAGACAAAAATGGTGGTTGCCAGTTAAAGGAAAAACTAAGGTATATGTTCGGTAACCACACTCACACAAAACAGGTCCCACAAAAAAAATTTTTAATTGAAAAGAATAATGATGATATTGATGAATCACATTTGTATGGTATTTTAAGGTTTACCAAGCACATTAACATTTACAATGTGTACAAAATGTTTTCCTCATGGCAATCCTGTGAAACAACTTCTCTCATAGACATGATCACCCCCATTTTAGAAACAGAGAAACTAAGTGTCAGAAAGATAGAACTATACCTGGGGCAGGACAAATAGAACTTTGTGCCAGGGTTCTAATAATTAGAGGCTACACAAAGCAATGATGTTCCTTCAGCAGGAGGAAGGAGATGAGTTAGGCAGCTAGTTAAGAAGAATTATTAGTTGAAATAGGAAGCTACTAAGTGGCATGAATTCTCCCCCAAAAGTCACATCCTAAATGAACTTCTCCATGACTTGGCATCACCCTGCTTCCTTCCCCAGTGTCTACACCCTTGATGGGCAGCACCTTCATTAGATAAGAGGCAGAAGAGAGGGTATAGAGCTTTTCAGATGGGAAAGAGCTAATGCAAAGGCAGAGAAGGGAAATGGAATGTCTTCGAGGAATAGTAAGCAGACCATTCGGTTTCCCGGGGGGGTGGGGGTCTGTCCGCCATTACCCTTGTCAGACTGGTGCTTCTGGTTCTGATTCCCATTCCACCCCAGTACCTTATGTCCAGAGGTCCAACGTCTCCCCCATGCTCTGGATCAACTAAACTTATGCTAAAAAAAAAAATTGATTTTATGGCACTTTTCACCTGTGTTGTCCCAGGCATCACTATTACTAGTTATGGCTTTGTAGAGAGATTTAATGACTTTTCCACAGTCACAAAGCTAGTATGTGTTAGAATGAGTATTTGAACCCAAATTGCACATATCACTATGCCACTATCCCTCAGAGGAACAAATATGAAATATTTTCGTGACACTTCACAAATTTGCTATGAGAAAAGGACTTTCCTTTGTAAGCTTAACAGCACAATAAGAATGAGCTGTGGTCATTACTGTTGTTATGCATGACAAAGTTAGTCCTGGAGAGTGAGTATGTTGTTAGTGTTTATTCATTTCAGTCTTGTCTAAGTCTTCATGACTCCATTTGGGGTTTTCTTGGCAAAGATACTGGAGTGGTTTAGCATTTCCTTCTCCAGATTATTTTTTAACAGATGAGGTAACTGAGACAAACAGAGACAAGTGACTTGTCTAAGGTCACACAGCTAGTAAGTGTGTCTAAAGCCAGATTTGAACTCAGGGAGATGAGTCTTCTTGACTCCAGGTCAGGTATTCAACAAACTGCACCACCTAGCTGCCCATGAGCACATTATCATGGTGGAAATAAAAAAAACTGGTTCTGAAGTTGAAATACCTAGGTTCAAATCCTGCCTTTGTCATTGTTTACTACCTTTGTGACTCTGGGCACTTAGGTCACTAATCCTTCTGCATCTGGGTTTCTTTGTCAGCAAAACAAAGGGGTTGGATTATATATGACCTCTCAAGCCCCTTCCAGACCTAGAGATACATGATCCTTTGATTAATTGATTGCTTTTATCTAGGGCCCAAAGACCGTGGCAAAATCCTTCAGCCAATTAGAACAGATTTCCTGTCCATCATCTTTTCACCTCATCCAACGACTTTCAAAGACTTTTCAGGGGCAGCTAGGTTGTGTAGTGGATAGAGCACCAGCCCTGGAGTCAGGAGAACCTGAGTTTAAATCCGGCCTCATACACATAACACTCACTAACTGTGTGACTTTGGGCAAGTCATTTAACCCCAATTGCCTCACCAAAAAAAAAAAAAAAAAGACTTTTCGCACTTAGTCAAAAGCCTATGATTGAGATTGAGTGATTGATCATTTTATCACTTCCTTTAAGCGGGTTGGGGGGACCTGGTTGATTTATTCCACCATCTCCTCCTTACAAGGAGAATGAGGAAAGGGAGAAAGCTGATTGGCATTAGTCTACCTTTTGAAGGTTTGCAAAGTACTTCACCTGCATTATTTCATTTAAGCCTCACACCAAGCACTGCAGAATGAATAGTATTATTCCCTATTTTATAAAGAAGAAACTTGAGGTCATAAAAGTGAACTTCTTTTCCCAAGAGCACAGACTTAGTAAGTATCAGAGGCTGGACTCAAACTCAAGTCTTTCCATCTCCAAATCCATCACTCTTTCCGCCATTTTCTGACACTTCCACCACCCTGGCACAGGCACTCATCACTTCACAACTGGACTATGGAAATAGCTATTGTTTAAAAAAAAAAACAGAAATGTCATATAAAGGGACAGCTAGGTGGCACAGTGGACAGAGTTCTGGCCTTGGAGTTAGGAGGACCTGAGTTCAAATCCAACCACAGACACGTGACACTTATGAGCTGTGTGACCCTGGGCAAGTTATTTAACTCCATTGCCTAGCCAAAAAAAAAAAAGCAAAAAAAAAAAAAAACAACAACACAGAAACGAAATAGTTATTGTTTGCTTTCCCTGTCTCAAGTCTTTCCCCACTCCAGTCTATCCTTGACTCCGCTGACAAAGTGATTTTTCCTAAAACTCAGGTCTGACCATAAGCAACAGTGCCACCACCACCCCAATTCAATAAACTCCAGTGACTTCCTATCACCTCTAGGACCAAATAACTAGCATATCATTAGGACCTTGCCACTGAGGGCTGGTATGTGGTAGGATGTCAGGTTCCTGACACACGACTCTTTCCTTAATACTCCCCCTTCCCCACACACAACCCCCATACAGCTTCCTCATTCAAAATTCTTCATAATGTATCCGCCCCCACCCTTCCCGTTTTCTTACGCCTTACACCCCACCACATACTCTGTGATCCAGTGACACCAAACACCTTGCTGTTTCTCAAACAAAACACCCCATCTCCTGACTCCACGTATATTCACTGGCTGTCACCCATACGTGGAATGTTCTCATTCTCCTTCTCCACTTCTGGCTTCTTCAAGTCTCAATTAAAATCCCACCTTCTACAGAAAATCATCCCCATCTCCTTTAATTCTAGTTCCTTCCCTTTGTTAATTACCTCCAATTTATTCCACCTATAGCTTATTTGTACATAGTTGTTCGCATGTCTTCACCTCCATTAGACTGTGAGCCCCTTGAGAATAGGAACTGTCTTTTGCCTTTCTTAGTATCCCTAGCACTTAGCACAGTACCTCGCACATAGTAGGTGCTTAGTAAATGTTTATTGACTGACTATGCAATGCTGTGAAAGCTAAAGCTGCTACTGATCAAACTGCACAATGAAAAGAAGATTAGTGCTCAAGTCCACACACACATACACACATATATATGTATATGTATATGTAGATATGTATGTATAAAGAATACTGGCTTAGGAGTCAGAGGACCTGGGTTAAAATTCCAGCTCTGATCTACACTCCCAGTATACCCATCAGCAAGTCACTGAAACTCCTAAAATGAGGGGATTGGATGAAATGACATCTAACACCCCTTCCCAGTCTAGATCTAAGATGTTAAGACCCTGTTTTAGAGAGATGGCAGGGGCGGGGGGAGAACCCTAAACCTAGAGCCAGGGCTGGAATCCCAGCTCTGCACCGTGAGCGGTGTGGGTCTCAAACAAACCTCCAGCTCTTCTGAACTTCATAATTCTCACAGTACCTCTTTCCCACTTTTTAAAGCTACGAATCATGATGTAAATATAAGGTATTACCAGCATTCTTTTAGCTAAGCTAAAATAAGCAAATATCAGAGCTCCCAACCTGAGACACTGAGGAACTGAGCTGGCACAGCACCTTCATATCAGAATTCTCACGTCTACCCTTCTGTGGGCCTTCTGAATCTCTAGGCAGGTCTGAAACAATCAGCTTCTCCCCCTCTCTGCCAGCTTCAAGGTCCAAGAATGAGACAACCCAGGAAGCAATGTGTAATCCCAGCATGCCTGTTCTATTTCTGGGTGAGAAGCAATTGGACACATCTCTGTAGCATCCTTGCTCTCCTGTAAGAATTCCTGAGTGCCGTAGTTTGGGAGGGGAGCATGGGACATGGTTATTAAGGCTACAGGTATTGGCAGAAGACTCAGCTGTATATTTCATGTATGTGCATTGTTGTTTACACATTGTTATCTGTGTATTCATTGTACCTATGATGTAGGTGTGACTCTAAAGTCAGAACCCTCTTAATTCAGGTTCCATGTTGGGACAAAACGAAGCACTCTGAAAGTCACTAAACACTGAACAAAGAAAGAGGCTTACTTTGCCCTAACACAACAAGAATACGCAACAAAATTACAGTAGCACTTAGTTTCTCAGGATGCAGCACCCCCTGGTCTTCTAGAAACTTGTCCAGTCAGCTAGTCATCAGAGTCCTCTTCGAGAATGAAGGAACAACAAGAAGAACGACAAGGGCATAGCAACTCATGTGGTCTTGGGCTACCACCAAATCTGAGAGGCATGGAGCCCATATGGCTTGGGCCTTTCTTGTGGGGGAGGGGATAGATCACGGCAAGTCTTAACCCATCCTGTTTTTTTTTTAGTTTAGTTTTTATTTTCATTTCCAAATTCTCTCCCTGAACCCCTTCCCTTGCCCATTGAAAAGAAAGAAATTCAAAATCCATTATACATATGAAGTTATGCAAAACATATTTCCACATTAGCCATGTTGTTGGGGGGCAATAAAAATAAAGAAAGTGGAAAAATATCTTGTTTTGTACTGTTTTTGCTTTACGGTGAGGTGATCAGGGTTAAGTGACTTGCCCAGGGTCACACAGCTAGTAAGTGTTAAGTGTCTGAGGCTGGATTTGAACTCAGGTCCTCCTGACTCCAAGGCCAGAGCTCTATTCACTGCGCCACCTAGCTGCCCCTTAGTTTTTTGTTTTGTTTTGTTTTGCTGAAAAATAAGTTTCAATCTGTTCTTAGAGTTCATCAGTTCTCTCTCTGAAGATGGATAGCATTTTTCATCATGAGTCCTTTGGATAGTCATGGATCATTGTATTGATCAGAGTTGACTTGGGCTTTTTATTGGCTCTAGTCCAGAAAACTATGTCAGAGAATCTGGGGCCAATCAGGTTTCCTAAGGAAAGTAAGCTTCATACAGAACATCACTAAGGAAACTGGAGCTAAGGAAGTTGGGTGGGAGTTGGGTGTACAGAAGAAGCAGTATCAGGGTAAGAGAAGCTGTGTGAAGAACCTGCTGTCCTACCACATACCCCTCCTCAGTGGCAAGATCCTAATGATATTCTAGAGGATCTTCCACTATTTAAGTAGTTAGAAAGTCCTTCTGCCATGGATAGTACTAAAGGAGGAAAGGGGGTTGGAGGAACAGAAATAAAAAGTATGGAAGAATACAAAAGCCAGAATTTCTAAGCTTTTTCTTCCTCCTTCAAAAAGACAAAGTCTCACAGTCTGGTTCATGTGATGGGTTATATCACGTCTTTGAAATTCACAGTGGGTCTCCTAATGAATGTGGTAGCCACAGCACTCCAGTATGGTCACAGGTATCTTCTCTTGGTATGAGATGGTGAGCAGGAGCAGCTCTACCCAACATCAGGGCCTCTGCATGTATACTTCTGACAAAGTACATAATTTTTCATCTTGCATCAGGTCATCTGTAGAAAAGTGGCTGAGAGGTCATAAGTCGCTTGCATAAAAACTATCTTGGGATCTAAATTGATACTGAGGCTCTCCCTGTACCACCACCAACTTGGTATTCCCTAGCCCACCTTCCAAAAACTCTCCCTCCCTGAGAGCTTCATTAGCTGAACGATACAATGTTGTCTCTTCCACTAAACTGAGCACCTTGAAAGAAGAGATTCCGGTTTTCACCTTTCTTTGGATTCCCAGAACTTAGCACAGTGCCTGGAACATGCTTAATAAGTGATTTCCATTGATTAATTGATTGATTGATTCATTGATTGATACAACAGAACCCAGAAAAGCAAAATCTGATGTCCTAAAACATCATGGAACAGAATGCAGAATCCATTTTTGCCCTGAAGGAAAAACAAACTTTGAGAGAAAAGTTCATTTGTTTAATGCTTTCAGGCTATGTTGACTTACTCAAACAAAGCAACTTTCTACTCCTTGAATTTCAGAGTTGTAGATGTGCTGAATAAAGATTTTACAGCAGCCAAACCATTGCCACCCTGGAAATCTGAGAATGCTTTCTTGACTTGGTCTATAAATTCTATAGGGCTTTTAAACCTGGGCACACCCAAGGAAAATTGGTCTAGTAAAAGTGGAAAAAGATTAAAAGGGGTGTGTATGGGGAGGGGTGGGAGGTATAGCTTTAATTTTTTTTTTTTAAGGATTATTTCTCAAGCCAAACAGCAAGGCAAAATTTTTAGTGGTTCTAAGATGAAAGTCTCAAGTCTGAGCTCTATGAAAGTCAGTCCATTTTCAGTCTATTCCGTGGTCAGAGATTATGTGTGTCCCGTCTCATGCTCCAAACAGTAGTTAGCTACCTCCAGCTTCCCACTAATCTGTAATCACCTTTTGTTTGAGACACAAAATCCTGAGTCTGAATGTTTCAGCACCTCGAGATTTTCCTAACCTCACTTCTATTTGCTTGCTCTCTTCCCAGCCTCACCCCTTTCTTCCCTTCCTTTCCCAACCCACCTTTGTGTACACCCCTCTCTGAAACTTCTCTATGACAGGGAGAGGTGGAGGGGGGCCTTTTTTGTTCCTTTTGAGTTCCCTAAATTGCAAAGAATAAAAATTTCCAGGATGAGGTTTTGTCCTCAGAGTGGTTTTGACAGTTATAAAAGATAAGCGTGGGAAAGATTGGCCATAATTACCCTGTACAACTCTTTCAACAGCCACCTTCATCATTCCTACCTGTTTCTGTGCCCCTATCCTAACTCTTGACTTCTTTGCTGTACTCCACACCGACCCCCACACATTCAGTATATTCCTTGTGTCTTCAGGATTCTCTCTCTGTCTCATTGTGTCTCTGTCTCTGTCTCTCCCTCTCTGTCTCTCTCTCTCTCTTTCCTGTCTCTCTCTTTCCTGTCTCTCTCTTTCCTGTCTCTCTCTCTCTCTCTCTCTCTTTCCTCTCTCTCTCTCTCTCTCTCTCTCTCTCTCTCTC
>NW_020954652.1:1909389-1913715 GCF_900497805.2 Vombatus ursinus | reverse complement strand
TCTTTGTCAAACTCTCTCTTCTCTTTCTCTCTTCTCTCTTTCCTCTCTCTCCTTCCCTTTTTCTCTCTCCTCTCTCTGTCTCTTTGTATCTTTTTCTCTGTCTCTCTGTCTCTCTTTTCCTTTCTCTATCTCTCCTCCCTCTATGTCTTATTATCTCTTCTCTTTCTGTCTCTCTCCCCCTCTTTCTCTCTCTTTTTCCTCTTTCTTCTCTCTCATTCTTTCCTTTTCTCTTTCTTTCCTCTCTCTCTGTCTATCCCTCTGTTTCTCTGTGTCTGTCTCTCCTCTCTTTCTTTCCCCCTCTTTTGCTCTCTCTCCCTCCCCTTTTCTCTCTCTTTCCTCTCCATCTGTCTCTCTGTATCTCTTTCTCTGTCTCTGTCTCTCTTTCTCTCTTTCCCTTTCTCTCTCTCCTCTCTCTGTGTCCCATTACCTCCCCTCTCTCTCTCTCCCCCCTCTCTCTTTCTCTTTTCCTCTCTTTCTGCTTTCTCACTCTTTCCTTTTCTCTCTCTTTCCTTTCTCTCTCTATCTCTGTCTCTCCTCTCTTTCTTTCTCCCTCTTTTTGCTCTCTCTCCCTCCCTTTTTCTCTCTCTTTCCTCTTTCTCTCTTTCTCTGTCTGTCTCTCTCTCTGTCTCTCCCTCTCTCTCTCTTTCCCTTTCTCTATCTCTCCTCTGTGTGTGATTCTCTCCTCTCTTTTTGTCTCTCCCCTCTTTCTCTTTTTTATCTCTCTCCTCTCTCTCTTTTCTCTCTGCCTGTCTGTCTGTCTGTCTCTCTCTTTCTGTGTTCCCCTTTCCCAATTCCAAACATCCTATGAATATTTGCTCACTAATCTAAATGAATTTCCAATTGGTTAGGTTGAGACAGACTCAGGCAAGAGCCTTTCCTTAAATTATACCACTCAGTTTTCTCCTTTCTAAAGGACTGGTTGTTGGAGTAAGGAGAGGTTTAAAGAATTAATGAACTCTGGCTCTCCTCCCTGCTGGGAAGATTATTAGTTGGTCATCCCAGTCATTTCTCATCAACTTCCTGCCCAAAGGCTGAGGGCCAGAGTGCCTATTCAATCTTGGACCCTTAATGCAGGAAGTCACCTACCATACAGTGGATGTTCTACCCTAAACCAAGAAATATAAACATACCTATGAGAAGGCCTACAGTTGAGCAAGGTTCTTCCCTGTGGAGAACTCACAAGAGAACATGAAAAAGAATAACACAAATGAAAAGTCATGCACAGGTTTGGATTGGGAATTCCCACATTCCATCCATCCCTTGTATGGCTTCTCATTTTGTGTTCTTCTAATCCAAATTTCTGTGAATCCTTTGAAGAGGAGTAAGGGCTTAATAAACAATTGTTGACTAACTGGATGACATTCTCCAAGGCTGGCTGTTCTTCCCATACTTCTGCCACATAGAACCAGGACAAGGAGTAGGTATATACCTTGTTCCCCCCGCCATCCATCAGTAAGCAACCATTTATTCTTTCTTTCTTTTTTTTTTTTGAGACAATTGGGGATAAGTGACTTGCCCAGAGTCACACAGCTAGTGAGTGTTATGTGTCTGAGACCGGATTTGAACTCAGGTCCTCCTGACTGCAGGGCTAGTGCTCTAACCACTGAGCCACCTAGCTGTCTCTCATTTATTCTTTAAAGTTCACAGCATCCTATCCTTGCCTTTGGTACCAGATTCTGTGGCCCTCTGGATCACTTTCCCTCCTCCTCAATAAGTTTGGTACCCTGATTACAGTCATCTTCTTCACCCCCATTCTGTCTCCTTCAAGACCTTTGACTTCCAATTCCTCAGTCTCCCCAAATACCTTGACCAGTATTTCTACTCTATAACAACCACGCGCAAGGGCATCATAACATCATCATAACTTAGGACCCTACTCTCTTTCTCTCTCTTTCTCTTTCTCTATCTATCTATCTATCTATCTATCTATCTATCTATCTATGTGTTTGTATCTGTCTGTCTGTCTCTTTCTTGCTCTTTCTTTTTTCTCTCTGTGTCTCTCTCTGTCTGGCTCTCTCTGTCTCTGTCTCTGTCTCTCTCTCTCTCTCTGTGTCTGTCTTGCTCTCTTTCTCTTTCTCTGTCTCTCTTTCTCTGTCTCCGTCTTGTTCTCTGTCTTGCTCTATCTTTCTGTCTCTCTCTGTCTCTGTCTATCTCTCTGTCTTGCTCTCTCTTTCTCTGTCTGCCTCTCTGTCTCTCTCTTTCTCTCTGTCTCTGTCTTTCTCTGTCTCCTCTCTCTGTCTCTGTCTCTGTCTCTCTCTTTTTCTTTCTCTCTCTCTGTCTCTGTCTCTCTCTCTGTCCCTGTCTGTCTCTCTCTGTCTCTCTCTCTATCTCCCTCTCTGTCTCTCTCTCTGTCTGTCTCTCTGTTTCCTCTCTCTGTCTGTCTCTCTCTTTCTCCTCTCTGCCTCTCTCTGTCTGTCTCTTTCTCTCTCTGTCTCTCTCTCTCTGACTCTCTTTCTCTCTGTCTCTCTCTCTGTCTCTTTCTGTCTCTCTCTGTGTCTGTCTCTCTGTCTCTTTGTCTCTCTCTGTCTCTCTTTGTCTCTCTCTGTCTCTTTCTGTCTCTCTCTGTGTCTGTCTCTCTGTCTCTTTGTCTCTGTCTCTGTCTCTCTTTCTCTCTGTCTCTTTCTGTCTCTCTCTGTGTCTATCTCTGTCTCTTTGTCTCTGTCTCTGTCTGTCTCTCATTATTTTAGGTACCAGAATTCCTAATTATAACTTACTATAATGCTGAACCAAGATTATTGTCAGAGGAGAGGCCCAAATTGAGGCTCTGGTTTAAAAAGAGAAGGGTTGAGACCCCTAGGCAGGGGCCAGTCCTGGAAACAGGCCTGGAGTTAAAAGCAGGAGAGACTTGGGGTCAACTCCTGGTTTCACAACTTAGCTTATGGACACCTAAGCCAGATGCCTGACTCTCTCAGATTTTCAGTTTCTTCATCTGTAAAATGGGAACAATAACCCCTAAACGCCCTTCCTCATAGGGTTTATTTTGCTTTTCAAACCTTACAGGATGCTGGATCCCTGAGGAGGCAGCTCCAAAAAGGAAAATAGGGGTGGGGGGAGTACCCAAAGGGAAACTGGGAAACACAGCTCCCAGCTCTCTTCAGAGGTTAAGTGCAGAAGAGATGAAGTAATGGAAAATAAGCTTCAGTTGCTTCACGGTGCTCTGAAAGGACAGCCGTGCTCAACCGCAGCAGGTGTGTGAGCTCAGCGGGAAGATAAACAAAGGAAGGACGATAATTCCTCATCCACTGTCTCCTTAGCCCTGCACAGTTTAACCTCCAATCTTACCACTCCACTGAAATTGGTCCCTCCAAGGACTCCAGGGGCCTCCCAATCACTCAGACCACAGAAAAAGCCTTTCCTTGACCTTTCTTATACACCCAATACATAGTTGTTATTGTTGTTCAGTCGTTTCAGTCATGCCTGACTCTTCATGATTCCAGTCAGAGTTTTCTTGGCAAAGATACTGGAGTGGTTTGCTATTTCCTTCTCCAGCTCATTTTATAAATAAGGAAACTGAGGCAACCAGGGTTAAGTGACTTGCCTAGGGTCACACAGCTAATAAGTGTCTGAGGCTGAATTTGAACTCAGGTCTTCCAGACTCCAGACCCAGTGCTCTATCCGCTGTACCACCTAGCTGCCCTGCAAGGTGCAATATGCAACACATGCCCTCTCCTTGAAATCCTCTTCTCCCTTGACTGCAGTTTTCCATTCCAACCTAATCTTTCACAAATCCTCTCCACTCTATACCTTTCCTCTCATTTTCCACACCTAATGCCTCCTCCATCTTCTGCTCTAGGCTCGGTGGTAAAGGGAAAACAGTGCTGGGGCTGACATGAAGAGACAAAAAAGTCCAATCCTGACTCTGCCACTTAGAAGATGTATAACCACAAGCCCATCACTTAAGCTCTCAGAGACTCAGTTTCCTCATTTGTCAAATGGGAATAATGCCCCTTGTGGTCATTTCTTTGTTGTGTTATTACGCTCTTCAAGTGCTATATAAATGTAAATTATTATTATCTACCAAAATCCCACTTTTTCAGGACCTCATTCAAATTTGACCTCTCTGATCATCCCAGGTAGAAATTATCTTCCTGTCCTCTGAAGTGCCCTTATCACATACCACTTTGCATCGGTAGTTATCTGTTTACACAATACATATTCATATATATATATACACATATATACAAACACATGCATAATATACAGGATGTCCCAAAAGTCCTAAACTCTTAAAACTTTAAAGCTGCACTGACTTTTTTTTTTGCTTTTTTTTGGTGAGGCAATTGGGGTTAAATGACTTGCCCAGGGTCACACAACTAGTAAGTGTCA
>NW_020954652.1:1902529-1909345 GCF_900497805.2 Vombatus ursinus | reverse complement strand
ACCTGAGGCCGGATTTGAACTCAGGTCCTCCTGACTCCAAGGCCAGAGCTCTATCTACTGCGCCACCTAGCTGCCCCTGCACTAAGACTTTTAAGACACTATGTATAAACTATAAGAATAAAAACATCTACAATACTTTTTTTGACTTTGTTTTATTGTTTCTTGAAGCCTTATGAAGTCATTACTTTCTACTTGCCCAATTCTAATTTTTTAAAATTATTTTCTTCAATGAACTTTAGTACCTCTTATTCCATTTGGCTTATACTGCTTTTAGAGGTGTTCCTTTCTTCAGTGAATTTTTGTGCCTCCTTTACCATGAAGCCAATTCTGTTTTTTTAAGGTGTTATTTTCTTCAGTATTTTTTGTGCCTCTTTTACCAAGCTGTTAATTCTTTTTTCATAATTTTCTTGAATCACTCTCATTTCCTAATTTTTCCTCTACCACTCTTATCTCCTTCTTTAACTATTCCAGGAATTCTTGCCAGCCTTGGGTCCAATCAGCATTTTCCTTTGAAGCTGTGCCAATAGCTGTTTGTTTTCACATTGTTGTCTTGTTCTAAGTTTATGTCTTGGTCTTCCCTGCCACTGTGTATGGTAGGGAATGGGGAAGGAGAAAGGATGTTGTTGTTCAGTTATTTCAGTCACGTCTGGCTCTTCATGGCCCCATTTGGGGTATTCTTGGCAAAGATTCTGGAGCAGTTTGCCATTTCCTTATCTAGTACATTTTACAGATGAGAAACTGAGACAAACAGGGTTAAGTGATTTACCCAGGGTCATATAGCTAGTAAGCGTCTGGGAGACTGGATTTGAATTCAGGAAGATGAGTCTTTCTGACTCCAGGCCCAGTACTCCATCCACTGCACCATTTAGCTGCCCTATTTACAAATATTATCTCAACAATGATGATGATGATAATAATAATAACTAGCATTTATTAAATGCTTACTATGTGCCAAGCACTGTGATATGTATTTAAGTACCTACTAGGCAAGTAGAGATGTGTAGTGTTTTTCTTCCACCTGACTATATCATGAAATCCAAAGAATAATAATAATACCTAGCATTAGCCTCTTCAAAGTACTTTCATTCATTATATCTCTCTTGAACTCTGAAACAACCCAATGAGACAGAGGGATCAGACATTAATTAGCACAGTGTCTGGAACAAAGGAGGTGTTTAGTATATACTTGTCTATTGATTGATTTCCAATTTACAGATGGGATAATTGAGTTTCTAATGGGTTCAGTGACGTGTGCAAGGTTCTATAGCTAGTTGTTAACAGAGTCAGTTCCATTGCCTTACCCAAAACTCTCCTTCATCACCTGTAAGGTCAATATAACTTTTGTTATTGTAGAGGTCTTTCTTTGGTGATCCCAAAATGTTTCAAGATTCTTTTTTTTTTAAGATGCGGTAGTATGGGAGGGTCAATGGGATGCACAAGCCCAGGATTGATGGTCAGGGGATCCAGCTCTGCTCCTACCTAACTGTGAGACCCTGGGCAACTTGCTCAAACTCTCTCAGTCACCATTTCCACACCTCTAAAGTGAGGCTGTTGGACTAGAAAAAACTCTAGGAATACATCTAACTCTACACATTGCAGTCCCATCTGTAGCCAGTCCTACAATTATCTTAAACAATAGCTCCTCAAAGTGAAGTGTCAGATACAGTGTAGGGCTGGAGGGTCAAGAAGACCTGGGTTCATATCCCACATCTCTCATAATTGCTAATTTGCTGACTGTTGGCAAGCCACTTTCTCCTCTGAGCTGGAAGTAGGGTGAAGTGACCAGGGCATATTTCAGGAGGCCAAATTTAGAGAGTGTTGGCAGTATCTATAGCAATTATCCAGCATTAAAAACAAAATAGACCTTAGCACCTTAGGAGGAAGAATAATTAATTAAATTAAGAATTTACAAGACAGTAGGCTGGGGTGAGTGCCAATACCTCCTCACTTTTGATCCCACCCCACACACACACACATTCATGTCACTGTTTCCCAATCATCCCTTTAAACTGAGGTCATACTTCTTGTTTCTTGTCTTGGAAGCAAAAATCATGGCTCATAGCTCTGACTTCACCTTCCCAGCCTCAGTTTCCTCTTCTGTAAAATGCAGATAAAATTACCTCTATTACTTAACTCACAGGGTTGTTACAATAATATATGTAAAGTACTTTGCACACTTTAAAATACTCTATGTATGACAGCTATTATTATTGATCAATGTGGTACGATGGAAAATATGTTGGATTGGTGGTCAAAGACCAGGAAAATGTAAGGTCCCTGAGGTCAAGGACTCTTTCATTTTGGTCTTTGTAGTACTTAACACTGTGCTTGGCACATAGGAAACAATTAATGTTTGATTGAATGATTTACCTGGATTCAAATCAGCTCTGCTACTTACTACCAATGTAACCTTGGGCAGCCCTCTGACTACCTCAGTTGCTTTATCTATAAAATGAGAAAATTGGACCAGATGACCTCTAGGGTTCTTTACAATCAGAGTTGTACTGGTAAATGTTTAACAATGAGATCTCCAGAAATAAAATGTACATATGTGTGTATGTATGTACGTATGTATATATATAAAATGTATGTATGTATGGCACACTTTTAAGTTTAATCTACAATACTAACATTCCTCCATCACTTTAAGCATAAGTAATTAATAAGAATTAAATCAAGCTCTGACTTGCAGATTTTTTTTACTGATTTCCAGAGCTAGTTTCAACACATTTCTACTGATCTATGATCCTATGATCCACCCAAAATGAAGAATCAAAAAAATACCCACTTAACACTTTCATGGATAGAATGCCCTTTGCAAATGTGAAAGCACTCTCTGACTATCAGATATTTTTATTATTCAACGTGAGGAAGTAAGGAGTCCAGTATTCATAATCAGAAGACTAAAAGAATGTAAGCTCCTTGAGGGTAGGAAGTCTCTCATATTGGTCTTTCCACCCATCACAGTGCTTGGCACAAAGTAAATCCTAAATTTTTTTATTTCTATTTTTTTTTATCCTTTTCAAAGAAAGCAATTTTATTTCTGAGAACCAACTTTCACTTTGGGGCAAGAAAAATGGATGAAAGTTTCATTCTCCTGTGAATGGGCAGCAAGATGGCATTCTTAAATACCTAATAAGTAACTACCAGCAGAAGCCCTCTCCACCACAAGACTGAAAAGCAAACACAAGCCTGTTGGGAACTACCAGCTGTTCTTACTAGGAAAAATGTACACATGCACCAACCGTCCCTAGTGGGGAAAGTCCCCCCGGCCACAATTTCCACTACCACCATCAGGCAGCCAGCCAACAGGCACACTCATGCACACATTCATCCCAGCTGAGCCGCACCCAGAAAGCCCTCCCACCTCGGCTGTCACCCGGTATCCTAAGAAAGAGAGGATTCCACACATGAAGCCCATCTCAGGCTTTCAAATGTTCCCTGCTCCTTTTAAATCAACCAGCAGCTGAACATATAAAGTCCAGGGAAGGGAGGTAAATAGAAGGTTGCCTTGTGTGAAGCTGTCTGCCTATAGGCGTCTGCTTCTCATAAATCCTTGGCCAGGAGTCAGAATTTGATCTGTAGAAACCACACTTCCTCCAGATTTATTTCTGAGTTATGAGTAGGAGGGGAGGAGGGGGAAATCATTTTTCCTTAGACTCTTTGTAAAAAGGTCAGCAAAGGGGAAAAACCAGAGTAGGGTTCTGCTCCCTTCAAATACAACCAATAAGAGGGAATTTGGAATGCGAGTTCCTGAGACTTGGTTTCCCGGAATGAAGGGGTTCCTTACTGTATTTCAAGCTAGAGTCAATAAGTAACATGATCATTTGTACCTAGTTTTGTTCTATTTTTTGGAAAAATAAAATGGGACAAATCTGAAGAAGGATGGGTTAAAAGGAAATTGATCAATGGTTAGAAGATAAGAAGAAACAGTTCTCAAAAGACCTTCAAACCTTAATAGTCTTGTGTAAGACTGTTCCAGATCACTAACAATAAGAGAAACGCAAATTAAAATAACTCTGAAGTTTCTCTTCAAACTCAGCCATTCAGCAAAGAAGATAAAAGAGATGGGAGTGGTCAGTGTTGGAGGGACTGTGGAAAGACACGCACACTGATACACTGTTGGTAGAAATGTGGATTGGTCCAATAATTCTGGAAATAAATATGGAATTATACTTTAAAAAAATCACTAAAATGTCCACATCCTTTGACCCAGAAGTCCATCTGCCAGGTGTATACTCTAAGGAGGTCAAAAGCAGAAAGAAGGTTTCCATGTACCAATTATTCATTGTGGCACTTTCTGTAATCACAAATAACTGGAAACTACATAAATTTACTCATCTATTGGGGAATAGATAAATAGATTGTAGTAGATGAATGAAATAGAATAGTATTGTGTTATAAAGCAATAAAAATGAAGTATTTAGAGAAGTCTGGGAATATTTATGTGAACTGATGCAGAATGAAGTAATCAATCAATTACCAAGCATTTATTTTTTTCATCTGCCATGTGTCAGGTAACAACAGGGTGCTACAAAAACAAAAGATGATGAGGTCACTGTCTTCAAGGAGCAGAACCAGAAAAATAAAAAATACACAGTGATCATTAACAGCGTAAAGAAAAGAATCAAACAAAAATGAAAAGTTCAAAATACTGTGAAATGATAATAACCCTCAAGGTTCATTCCCCAAAAAGAGATGTAAAAATTCACCTCCTTCCTTCTCTTCTTTTCAGAAATGGGGAACAAAAGAACGTTGTATATTCTGTAAGGTTGGTAGTTTCACTAGATGAGTTACTTTCCTTTCTCTTTCTTTTTTCTATTTGACAAGGGATGGTTCTCTGGGTAGGGGAGGGTGTGAGTTATATTAGGAAATAAAAGTGCATATAAAGTAAAAATATCAATAACTTTTTTTTTTAATTTAGGAAATTGAATTGCACTTTTCTGATGTGTGAGGATTCAAGACCACTAACTTTTTGGCTACTACAAATCCTCAATGGTGTTTGGGGTTTTAAGGATATGAACTGTTTGTTCATTCCTTTTGACCATTAGTCAATTGTCTTCATGGATGTTGGTGGGTGTGGCCATCAATATTAAAGCAGGACAGACAGGTTATTAGGATGGGGAAGGAAAGCATTAGAAAGGGAGTTCTGAAATCACTTAATTCTGGCAAAATGCCCTGGTATTCCTTGATTTCTATAGATTTTTCTAACAAATGCTTTCTAGATTTTTCAAAAGTCATTTATAGTCATTTTCTAGTAACTGTCACCCAATCAAACCCTGTTATAACAAACAAAACTAAGTGACACATTGATCCCTGTCTGACAATGTCTATATCTTTCCATACCTACAATCTATATATTCCATACCTATGAGATGTTTGTAAAGAGCTTTGCAAAACCAAAGACTATCATCGTCATCATCAATTATTGTTATTATTATTATTATTACTATTAGTAGTAACAGTAGTTTAACATCAATAAGGTAAGTTTCATCATTTACAGTCAAGTCACTCTGGAGTCAAGATTTTATCCCAGAAATTCCCTAAGTGACAATGCCTCTGGCCTGGTTTACCAATGGAAGGTAGTGTGGTGTAATAGAAAGAGGGCTGGCTTGGAATGAGAAAATCAGGGCTTCTATCCTGTCTCTGCCAAGTACTGGGACTATTAGGGGCAGGTCAAAAGCCACAACTCTCTCCGTTAGTTCAGGTGTGATGTTGGAATGAAATAAGACACTTGAAAATCTTTGAACAGGTAACAAAAGGAGGTTGATTTTGCCCTAGCACAGCTAATGTACAACAAGGATACGCTAGCACTTAGCTTCTCCACCTTGTGTCCATATGGAAATGTATCTGATCAATATGGCAGGATATGATGATCCAAATGGTCTTCAGATATCCAGCCAGTCAGGGAGGTCCTGAATCCACGCAGTTGGGTTTTTTAATACCCCTAGATGACTAGGAAGCTGAGTTAATGCAGTTAAAGGTAATAGTGGCAAAACAGTGAAGTCAAAACTTAACGCCTGGCACATTGTAAACACCATACAAATACTCACTGTTCCTTAGTCTTTTAACAGATGCAGGTGCCAATCAAGTCCCAGGGATAACTTTGTTGCCTTTTAGGAAAAAGTAATCCTTATTGTAGGGAAACCGAAAAACCCTGGTCCTGTCGGAGTGATCCTGAGCAAATCATTTCATTTGTCATGCTCTGTTTCCTCATTTGTAAAATGAAGGATATGGACTCAATAAACTTTAATTAATGGATAAATATCCATTTCAGGAAGTAGTCAGTCCAGACATCACCATTTCTTTCCCAGCTCTGCTCCTGACTCTTTAGACCTTTCCAACTGTACCCCAAAGAGCTCCTCACCCTGGAGATGCCTCTACCTCTATTGCCCCCGACTTGTGACACTGCCAGGAATCTCCATTTGAGGAAACGTCCAGTCCATCCACACTTACTTCTCTCCCAGCTCTGCTCCTGACTCTAGAAATTTCTACCTTGCTACTCCCGAATACTTTTCCTCTCTTGCTCCTGCTTTTCAGCTCCATTTTATGGATCATCTTCCCATATTAGAATGTGAGCTTTTTAAAGGATTGTCTTTCTTTTTGTTCATATTTGTATTCTTAGCACTTATTCCCAGTAAAGCAGCCGGCATGTAGTAAGTGTTGGATAAATACCTTACTATCTATCTATCTGTCCATCTATCTATTTATCTATCTATCTATCTACCATCTATCCATCCATACATGCATCTATTTATCTATCTACCATCTATCTATCCATACATATAGCTATCCATCTATCCATACATACACACA
>NW_020954652.1:1897842-1902406 GCF_900497805.2 Vombatus ursinus | reverse complement strand
TATCCATACATACACACATATCTATCCATCCATACATCTAGCTAGCTAGCTCCCTTCCAAATCTAAAATACTATAAAATGTTGATCTGTTTTACTGCATTCTCTAAAAAGATCACCCTTCAGGAAATGAATGGAGCTTCCACAGCATCTGACAGAGCATTTTGGAGTCAGAGGATGCAGATTCAAATCCCAGCTCTGGCATTTGCTTTCTATGAGTGGACCTTCAGCAAGTCACCTCATCTCTGTGGACCTGTTTACCCAGAGGTACAACGGTAGGAGGTGGGAAAAGAGCTGAGGCTGGGCTAATTGCTATACAAGGCCCCTTACAGTTTTAAAATCTATGATATTCATAGGAATTAGGTCTGTTTAACCCCAGGGGAAGAAAAGACTTAGGAGGAAAATGTTATAATGGTGATTTTTGAGTATGTGAAGGGGGCCTCAGATTAAAAAGGGATTAGCCTTCTTCTATGTGATTCCAAAGAAAAGAAGTAGGACCAGTGGGTAAAAGTCACAGGGAGTCAGACTTTAGCTAACTCTAAAGAAACATGTGGTGTATATAATGAAAACGGAATGGGTAGGTGAGTAAGCTCCCTGCCTCTGGACGATCAAGCAGAGCCAAGATGACCACTTCTCTGGGACGTCAAACCAAGTTTTATACTTTCCTTTGCTCCAAGAATACTCTGTGCTTGAAACTATGCTGGATATGGTCGAAAGAATTCCTCCTTCTGGCAACGTGCATCAGTATGACTAGAAGAAATATGAGAGTGGATGATTAAAGGAGGAGGCATCAGAAGTCGTCAAAACCCTCCCTTCTTCCTGCATGGTCTCTACTTAATGGCAGCTCATACTCCACTTTCTGCCACTCTCTGGAAATAACAATATTCTATCTAGTATGTGCTGATGCTTGGTGCTGGAGATATAGACAAAAATGAAACAGATCCTGCCCTCAAGGAGTTTACATTCTCCTGAGAGAGGAAGGACTACACCACATACACATGACTAGAATCCATTAACTGTGGTCTACCCGTCACACTACTACCAGCTAAGGAATATACTCAACAGATCCTTTCTCTTGTTTGATTATTTTATCTCCTTACACGTGGAGGCAAAGGGAACGGACAATATAACAAGGCTTTGTTGGTGCCATGTACCAGGCACTGTGGTTTGAGCTAGGGAACATGAAAAACTTGCAATCTGGAGGGGAGGGAGGAGGGGCAAGACACAATATGTAAATGTTGCTAAGGAGAATCTTGTGTTCCCTAGCTATGGTCTACCTGTCACACTTATACCCTGTGGCTGACAATCACCAGCTAAAGAAAATACTCAACAAGTTTAGCCTAGTTTTAATGGGAACAACACAAAGGCAGACCTAAAGGGAATGTGGCCATGACTTCTAGGGCTGGGCAGGGCACCCAAAAAAGTGTGAAAAATATGGATCTAAAAGAATAGGGGGATAGTATCATGATGCTAGTTTCCTTTATGGGCAATTCTGGCTTTTCCAGGAGAAGGTAAGCTCCCTGAGGGCAAAGACTGTTTCGTTTTGGTTTTTGTCTCCATATCCCAAGCATCTAAGAGAGTGTTTCACACATGCTGCTTGAATTGACTTGCACAGTGATTAGGGCACTGGACTTGGAATTAGGAAGACCTGGGTTCAAATTCTGTCTCATAACTTTACCAGCTAAGTGAACCTGGGCAAGTCATTTAGCCTCTTTGGGCCTCAGTTTACTCATATGTAAATTAGGGGATTGGATTTTATGGCTTTTATGGTCCCTTCCAGTTCTAAAGATAAGATCCTTAGCACAAAGCATCCTTGTGAGCAGCTAAGAATGGCAGGGAATGCAATATGTGTATCCCCCAAAGCTCAAAGAAATACTTATTAAAAATGAAGAATTAAAACCAGGAAAAAAAATGACCTGACTAGAATTTAAAGTTAAATAGCAAGTTAGTCTCTTTCCTATGGACAGCTAAATGGCATCATAGTAGATAGAGTGTTGAGCCTGGAGTCAGGAAAACTCATCTTCATGAGTTCAAATCTGGCCTCAGCCACTTACTAGTTGTGTGACCCTGAGAAAGTCATTTAATCCTGTCTCCTTTAGTTTCTCATCCGTAAAATGAGCTGGAGAAGGAAATGGCAAACTACTCCTGTTCTCTGCCAAGAAAACCCCAAGTGGGTCACAAAGAGTTGGACATGACTGAAATATTGCTGAACAACTCTTTCCTATGGTAGAGAAAATTACAATTAATCAGTGGTTTTAGGAGAGTGTTTTCCCTCAAAACACAACAGGGTTTTAATGAACAATGAGGTTTCAGAGATAGAATTTCAAGTAGGTAGTTATTTAATAAACATAGCAATGGTTTGGAAAACATGTGAATGAATAGAATTGACCTTCTATACCCTTTGGGTCCTAGGTCCCTCAAGTTCCATCTTCTTAACCTTCAAGATTTTCTGTAATGCCATGTTTTAGAACCAAAGTTCAAAACAATGTGAAGATGGGCCTGATTCAGCATGGCCAGGACCCAGAGATTAGATGAGCTAGCTGGACAAGAAAGAACTTATCACAACCATGAGGAAGTGTAGACAAGCAGGTGGTTAGTACCAGCTGTACCAGCAGATGGTTGATGGTTAGCTTACAGATGGCTATTATGAAAGAGAAAAGAAATCAGGTGTCAATTTAAAATTGATATGTGCAGAAACTTCCTAAAAATTTGAACTGTTTAAAAGTGAAATGGCCTGCGTCTAGAGGTAGTGGGGTCCCCTTCTTTGTAAGACTTCAAAAAGAGATTGTGTGACCCCTTGTCAGCCATAATGGGGATTCCTTCTGCATGTAAGTTGGTCTTAATCGCTGTTGAGATGTCTTTTTACTTCTCAAATTCTGTAAAAATTTTGTGATTGACTGATTTTAGTGGGAACTAAAGTAAGTCCTCAAGTATGGGAGAACAATTTTGGGACCAGTTATTAAAAATGAAAGCTTAGTCATGAGACATGAAACAAGAATTTGATTCCTAGAATTGGTATCCCAATTCAAAATAGTACCAGAAGTAAAAAGATTTGATACTGAACCCCTAAATCATGAATCCATGAATTCTCATTATTTTCTCAATATTTAGAGATGGGGGAATTAGTATTCACATGATGGAGAAGTGATCTTCTCTATGGAAATTAAACATATTAGGGAGCAGAAAGCTATGGGACATAGAGATAATGCCAGCACAGACTTCTCTGCCCTCAGCAGCACCTCTAAGAAGAATCAAAAATAGCTGTTTCTTTTGAGTGGAGATGATATATAAAATTAGGAATCACATTGTAAGGGAGAAATCAACTGGAAGAAACTGATATATTAGAAATCCTTCAGGTGATAAAAATTAAATGATGCATCTGAGACGTACATCATGTCTCTACTTGATTTGCTTCTTGTTTAGGAAATCCCTACTTTGACTCTGTCACCTAGTAAATAAACTTTAATTGCTACCTATTCCATCTAGATCTACTATCTTTCATCTCCATGCCTTTGCACTGACCATAAACCATGCCTGGAATTCACTCCTTCCTTATCTCCATGTTGTAGAATCCCTCTCTTCCTTGAAGTTGCAGTTCAAGCACCACCATCTACATTAAGGCTTTCCTGATCTCCCTAAGTGTAAATGCTCTCCCTCCTTCCCTAAATATTTTAATTACTTTGCATTATTTACTTTATATTTATTCTGTGTGTCTATGTGCATATATACATAGAATAAATATATTTAAATGTATTAGCATTTATTTGATTATATTTAGTGTTCCTGGTAAAACAATAGACATATGTCCTTATGTATGTGTGTGTGTGTAAATTCTTTTTGTCTCCTCTGTTTGAATAAACTGTTTGAGAGTAGTAATCATTTCATGTTTTGTGTTTGTATCCTCAGTGCATAGTACAATACCTGGCACATACTAGTTGCTTAATAAATATTTATTGATTGTTTACACAATAACTTTTTGCTGAATAAAATGAAAACAAAACTGAAGAAGGTAATATAAAAGCGATGGTAGCTAAATAGTTAACCCAGGACAAGGTAAGACACTCAAGTCCAGGCCAAGCCAGCTGTCTTCCTAGAAACCCTATCTCACTGATTTGAGATGTTCCAGCAGGACCATGCCAACTATTCCACAGAAGTATTCTTGTCCCATGTCTTAATCTCCCTTTACTCTGACCTTAATGGATTAAGTCACATGGGTTTCACTCTTCAATCAGTCAATGTCTTTGGTGTCAACATGAGGATGGAACTCAGAACTTTTCAGGGAAGAGATTGCAGGGAACCATAGAGTCCACATTGATGCATCAGCTAAACACAAAAGAAAAAATTCCTTTGGACTAGAAATAGCAAGGAAACTCCCAAGGACCATTAGAGCAGAATTTCCATAGCTGGGTTTGGGGGACAATCCCTTGTCATACAGACTCAGCATGGCAGCCTTACCAACCAAAGTTCTAGAAAGCATTTAGAGTTCTCTACTTTTTTTTCTTCCTTCTTTTGTTAATTTCCTGTGAAGATTCTTGGCACAGTGGTGGATAGGATGATAGAGGGAGGAA
>NW_020954652.1:1886715-1897760 GCF_900497805.2 Vombatus ursinus | reverse complement strand
GAATTGGGTTTAAATCCCATTTCTGACATGGATTACCCTTGAAAAGTTATTTACACTGTGTGCCTCAGGCAGCTCTTAGGGGTGATCTGCTTAGCAATGGATTGGTTTTCAATCTTCTTAGTGGAAAGAGTTCCCACAGTGCGAGTTCCCCATGTTGATGGAATCATGGATCCTTCAGGAATTTATGTTAATTTCCTATCAAGTCCGAACATAGTTATTTGTTCAGAGAGAAGCAATCTTAGATCTATATCTTGTTTGAAAGAAGCCAAGAAAGAAAAATAGTACAAATATCAGCCACAAAGTACAAATGTTGCTTGTTTACACTCCAACAATTCTCTGCTCCCTTCTTTACAGTGGAATCCACCCCATTCCAAGCCCTTCACTGATTCTGACTTCAGAGTCCAGCCACAATCAAACTAAAGGTACAAGAAGTCTCCCAAGGTATGAAGTCCCTCTGCCATAGCATAACTATAGATGCAAAGCAGCAGGGCTGGCCAGTATGGAGTTGAATTTGTATCATAAAATGAGGGATGCTCATGACTGCAAACATAAAAGTGTATAGAATATAACCATGGAATCCATTTCCCACATGCTTGGGGCAAAGAAGGCTTTGCTTATTGAAGGAAATTCACTGGGCCATAGTTCTCACTAAATTTCCCATGAATCTTTCCTAGGGAACATCATCAGGCAAGGACCCAAATTGGATAAACAAGATCCACAGTACAGAAGATTTCAAAGGGAGACATCAAGAGTGAGGAGTCAGGGAAGGGGAGGTAAATGTAAGAAAATGACTGAGACATAAGAAGTAAAAGAAATAAATACATTTTAAAATAATTAAGAGTCCTAAGACCTATGAGAGCTAAGGGAGAGGGGTTAATGAGCCATTGGAACTGATGTGAACCAGAGTAGCAAGGGTAAGGTTGTGGTAGACAGAAGACAAAGGTCTGGATGGCACATACAGCGTCCTGAACTCCATGTCTGTACCTTGAGGAGCTATGCAGAGCTTACACAAGAGAGTTTTTAAATAAGTAGATTATAGTGCATACTAAGCACCCAATACTCACATTGTGAATGCAAAATGACTATGCCCTCCTGATATGGTGAGAAACCAGAAGGACTGAAGGGGAATTGTAATATAACTACCCTGAAGATACAGGGGATTTCCACCCCTTTCTCTACAGGTTCCAAGAATTTCTTTTAATTGCTTCATTTCCTTATAATTGATGTTGATTCATGTTTTATTTAATTTTTTTCCCCTTCAGATTTCCATGGTCCTGGCAGGACAAGGTATAGAGTAACTCAATGGGTGAGGGCTCAAAAACAAAACTGAAATCACTTCAAAACACCAAGCTGAACGTGGTGTAGTTAAGAAGCCTACACAAGTAAATATTAGTTTTCCTTATCCTAGGGCCAACTCAGTAGACCACTGATCTCATCTATGGTTTTTTTTTTCTCTAGTCCTGCTTTCACTTTCCTTGCCTTTTATACAATTTTACAGAGATACCTCACGTTTCTAGAGATCTACGAGGTTTGCCAAGTATCTTCCTCATAAGAATCCTGTAAGATCAGTAGCATGAATATTATGGTGCCCATTTTACAGATGAGGAAGCTGAGGCTGTACTAAAGTGCCTTGCTCATGCTCAGACTCTTGGTAAGTATCTGAGGCAGAATTCGAATTCACTGCCCTTGTCTCCAAGTTTTTCATGTTCATCTCTTGTTGGTTTCAAGGAAGTGTAGAGAAAAACAAAGTCAGGGCTCAAGGACTTAATTTAGTGACTCATTTGGCACCTCTACTAAAAGTTTTGTGGAGTAAGATGGAAAGTGAAAGGAAATGATTCAAAAGAAGTTTTGGATTAATTCAGGGATTTTACTTACCTAGGTTGTCCTGGCATTCGAGTAGCAGAGATAGTCAAATATGTATTCATTCATTTAATAAATATTAAGCACCTACTATGCGCTGGACACTGGGTTAATAAGGGGTATACAAAAAAGAGGCAAAAGACAGTTCCTGCCCTCAAGAAGCTCATAATCTAGTAGAGGGACAACATATAAATACACACACACATATATATTTATATATATGCACATATATGCACACACACATTATATATATGTGTGTGTGTATGTATATATATATATATATATACATATAAAACTATATATAGGATAAATAGAAAATAATTTTAAAAGGGAAGGTACTGGAATTAAGAGAGGCTAGGGATGACTGCCAGAGGTGAAAGTAGTGAGAATATTTAGTTCAGAAAGGAAACCTTGATGGGAAAAAGTGATACAAGGGTGAAAGCATAGGAACAACTCTTCTGGGAAAGAGGGATTAGGCTCATTCTGCTTGGCCTCACAGGACAGAATAAGAAGCAATGAGAGAAAGTTTTAAAAAAAAAGATAATAGGAGTCTTAATTTAAGGAAAAATCTTCTAACAATTAGAACTGTTCAGAAGTGAAATGGGCTGCTCTGAGAAGTAGTGAACTCTATCTTCCTCACTGGAAGTCTTCAGACAAAGAAGGAAGTTTCTGAGAATCAATCAACTAATAAACATCTATTATTCCCCTATTATGTGCCAGGCACTGCCCTAAGTGTTAGGGATACAAAGAGGCAAAAAACAGTTCCCACCCCCAAGGAGCTGACAATCCAGTAAGTTATAATTTATTGGAAATACCAATTGGACTAGAAGACCTTGGAAGTTCCTCCCAACTCTGAGACTGCAAAATAAATGAATTTGCCCCTCACAGTTCTATGTGGCTATCACATAGGCAGACACTTTCCCCCCTAAAAAACTGCATCAAAGCCAAAGTTGCATCCTACTCCTCAAGATGCAGAAGTGGACATCCGCTCATTAGTTGCCAATCCAACGACTTCCTCTCCAGCCTGTTGCTTCACCCTTGTTTATATTGCTTGGCCCTGCCCGTTTAGCTGACATTTAAAAAGCAGAAGTATGTTGCCTGTCTCCTTACGTTGGTGGTGAACTTTGTGCCTCAAGCCGTGTTGCAAACTCACAGTTTGCTCAACTGCACCTGGGAGGGCAGCCCTTTCAGATCAAATGGGTTCTTTCTGGAGAAAGCCAGTAGCAGTTTATTATTCTTGAGTGTTCAGCTGCCAACGTTCAGCTGAGCTGAGCCTCTCAGGGAGGTTGTGTAATTCTGCCCATGAAAACAACAGACACACCAGCAATGGGGGAAGGGAGGAGGGAAGAAGGAGGGAGGAGGGAGGGATGAGGAGAGCAAACTCACCTCTCCGTAATAGTCAGAAGTTCCAAAATCTACTTATCTATTGCTAGCTCCATTGTAAAGATGAGAAAATTGAAGATTAGAGAAATGAAATGACTAACTCGAGGCACCCAACCCAGTGTCAGCTGTCATGATTCAAACCTGATTCTCTGACTCCAGGACCATTACTTTTAGACATCTAAGAACGAAGTACTGGCTTTAGAGTTGGGGTAGAAAAGTTCAAATGCCAGTTCTGCTCCGTATATGTAAACTGGGATGACTTTGGAGTGACAGGAATTGAGTTCAAATCCTGCCAGTTGATTACTTTCTGGGTGGCTTTGGGCAAGTTACCTAATGGTAGCAAGCACTGGACAGGCTGTCTGGGAAACAGAGCTTAGACTGCTTTTGTTTGGCTTCAGAGGACAGAAGAAGGAGCCATGGGTGGAAACTGATGTCAGTTCCTTCATCTGTAAAATGGAATAAATAGGACTAGATGTCCTTTAAAGTCCCTTTCCACTCAGAATGCTGTGATCTCAAGACAAGGTCCCTTCCAATGCTGTCATTCTTTGAGTCTTCTTGTATGATCATTCCCTAAGAAAGAACTGAGGTCCAAAAGGAAAGAAACATCATATAGGCAAATCATCCTAAGGAATGTGGAAGAAGGTGAAATAGGAGTTTGGATTTGGACTTAAATATCACTCTACTAAACAACAGAACATTCACTCTATCACACACGGACACGTCTGCCAGGAGCTGGTGGGGAGCCTTCCTCATCCCCCAATTTTGACATGAATCATTCAATAACTATTTATGGAGCAGCTGCTATGTATTCAGGCACTGTGCAAGGCACTAGGGATGTGAACACAAAGAATGAATTTACAAGGAGACAAATTTAGCCTTTGCCATCTTAGGTTTTTCACAGGGTCACCACCATTTGCCAAGACCAGGATCAACTTTCAGCCCACCCCTACACCAGTGGAAAAGCAAAGACGATCATGGAGGGAAGGGAGGGAAAGGGAAGGGAAGGCAAGGGAAGGCAAGGGAAGCCAAGGGAAGGCAAGGGAAACAAGAGAAAAGGAAGTAGAGGGAAAGAGGGAGGAGAAAATGGCAGAACAGAGGCATTGTTTTTCCCCTCATTTCTCCATTCCCACTTGCATTTTCTGGCTGTTATTCCAGCACTTGGCACAGTGCCTGAAACACAGTAGGTGCTAATAAATGTTCACTGATTGATAGTTGAGGGCTGTCCACAAGTGACTTCCAAGGGGCTAGGGGAAGATGCCAACCCTGACCTAGGTCTAGCTTGAAAATGCATTTTTAAAATGTGAACTTTTGGCCCAGGATTCAAGAGCAGATCCTACAACTAACTTAGCTAGTGATACTCAGTGCTTAAAGAACTTGGAAGAGGGGGGAAAAGGAAGCTTTGCTTCCAGAGATACTTTCCATTAGAATTTAGCATTAGCCTCTCCAGTCATTTCAAATATTCAGATTAATTTTCACAACCCAGTATTGTTTTCAAACAGCTGGGTTGGGAATCAAAACTAGAAAGACCTTTGGGGTGAAGAGGCTAAGGGGTGTCTTGTTCTTCCTGGAGATTAACAGTCACCTCCTGGGGCCTGGGCTGGAGGGGGGGTGGGGTTCTTCATCTATGGCACAACAAGAGGGACTGGCATTTGGAAGACCAAGCCCATCCAGGAGCTGGTCCAGGGAACAGGGTGGGCTCCATCCAGCAGCTGAGAAGAGGACAGGTGGCAGTTCTAGGAAAGATCAGGCCCCTTGGACAGGGGAGGCCTTAGAGCAGAATGTTGTTGTGGCAGGGCCACAAGAAGAAGCTGGGCCTGGATTCAATTACTCTTCTCAGAATTCTAAAAGGTCTCTGGAAGGACAATCAGATCTAGGCCTCCAGACAACTTGCACTCTGTTCCCCAAGTTCTTTTCCTCAATGCACTCTCCTAAGTGGAATATCTCTGAAGCCTAGGAAGCCACTCTTCTCTAGGGAATGAGTACTAAAAATGGGTGGAATGCTTTTTACCTAAGCTTTGGAAACAGGACAGGAATCTAAGAAATGACCAATGGAAAAGACAGTTGGTCCTTAAAAAAAATTGCAAAACTAACCCAACAAACTTAACAGAATAAATGTCAAAGAGGCCATGTGTGCTAAGAACAAAAGGATAAGATAGAATTTGAAAGTGAAGGCCACTGACTTCCATCTGGCCATCCAAGTCTCTTCCAGAATTCCTCACCAGAGCCGTCCATAATATCATAAAGCTAGCATTGAACGATTCCTTAGAAGACATCTTATCCAACCCCCTCATTTGACAGAGGAGAAAACTGAGTCCCAGAGGAATTAAGTGACCTGTCCAGGGAATAAATGACAGAGTCAAAGTTTTAACTCTGAAATTTGAAGCTTGAGATTTCAACTCCAATTTCTGCAATATTTCCAGTGTCTCACATTCCTAATCAGTGACCTAGAGGAAAAAACGTCCATTACACAACATGTAGTTTTTTAAAGGGAAGTCTTTGTCACCAAGCTCCTCCTTTGGAACAAAGTATGATATTTATTTTTTTTTTAAATTTTGCCTGGATCTGTGATTTCATGGACATGAAAAATTCATGGTGAGGAAGCTTCCTCCACCAATATCCATCAGCTGTTCTTCTGTAACTGATGGTTTTAGAGAGTTGCCTAGTCAACCAATCAATCAACAAGCATTTTTACAGAAACTATTATGCTCCAGGCACTGAATCTGGTGCTAAGGATATAAAAACAAAAATGAATCCTCTCCTATCCTCAAAGAGCTTACATTCTAATGGAGGATAAGCATCATCATGGAATCATAAAGTCATATAGATCATCTCCTGATGGAGACAGAGGAAAGAGGAAAGGTCCAGAGCACAAGGATAAGTCCCCATAGGACTCTATGGTTAGACTCTTACGTGAAAAGGCTAGGCAGCCAATGAGCAGCAAACTTGTCTGTCCAGGTTGTCATCTTGGAGATTGACTTTTCCGACTTAATGATTTTGCAGAGAGAGAGAGATACAGAAGGGGATAGATGAAAGGGGGAGAGGAGAAGAAGAAGAAGAAAGAAAAAGAAAGGGAAGAAGGAGAAGAAGAAGAAGAAGAAGGAGAAGAAGGAGGAGAAGGAGAAGGAGAAGGAGAAGAGGAGGAGGAGGAGGAGGAGGAGGAGGAGAAAGACTAGAGAATAAGAAGGAAGATGCTAGTGAAAGGAGAGGAAGCAGAAAAAGGGAAGTGGAGAAAAGACAGAGTAACACAAAGGAGACAGAGAGAGAGGAAGGGGAGAGACAGAGACAGAGACAGAGACAGAGAGAGAGACAGAGAGACAGAAACAGAGAGAGACAGAGAGAGACAGTGACAGAGAGAGACAGAGAGACAGAGACAGAAACAGCAACAGAGAGAGACACAGAGAGAGAGAGGAGAGAAAAAGAGAGCATTTATTAAGTACTTATTATTTTCCAAGCACCCTGAAAAGTTCTGGGGATAAAATTATCAGCAAGTAAGACAATTCCTGCCTTCAAAAAACTCACATTCAAATGGGAGAAGACAATACATAAAGAAGCTGGAAAGCAAGAAGGGGAACCAAATCCAGTCCCAGCAAACATGATGTGGAAATGGCCAAGAAGTCCTGTAGAGGCTTGGATCCAAACAAAATAAGATCAAAGCTGGGCTCTCAAAGTCCAGAGTAGTTCCAGGGGCAGAATCCATTTTTCTGTTGGAGAGGAAGTGGAGATAATGGCCCAAGTGGAGATGAATAGGGATAGCAATGTGTAGAAATGGATAGGAAAAGGATTTGCCAAGATTGGTTCTGGATTCTCTACCCATCCCATACAAATCAAATCCAATCCAGTAAATATTTATTAAATCATTAATTATACAATTTATAATTATATTATTAATATTTATTAATAATAACTATTTTCAGAGCCCTCTAATGTTTGTGAAGTGCTTTATATACATAATTTAATTTGAATCTCACAATAAAGAGGTAGCATGGTATAGCAGATGAAGGAACAAAGTTCAAATCCTGTCTTTGATATCTGCTAGCCATTTGACCCATACCCTTGAGGTGTGTGGGTGTTCAGAGAGGACTAGCACCTCTGGTGTGAGGGCTTGCTGAGCCCTTTTTGGGGCTGCTCATCCACCTTTGGTGTCCACCTTCACCCAACTCTCACCTGTGGTTCCAAGAAGCTGTGGCATGCACAGTGGCCACCCCAGGTAAAACATCTTGGCAGATGGGCTAAACCAGGTTGAGGGTAACCTACAGGTCTCAAAGGTATTGGTGAGTTAGGGGAGTGTCTACCCCAAGTGTGTGAAGATTCCATCAGAGGAATAGGCGGATGAGAACAATTTGTTCCAATGGTCATGACAGTGGCTGAACCAGGCACCATAGAGGGCTTAGAGCTTGGTCAGACATGGAAGATGCCAAGGTCATTCACTGCATCCCAGGCCATCACCAATCATCCTGACTTTTGTCTGGCCACTGTATTTCAATGACTCTAGAAGAGAGAGTGAGGTTGATGACTTTGTGCAACTCTGCCTCACTTAAATCCAATTCACACTGGAGTGAAGCCACCATCCCATTGATGGCATCAAGAATGAAGGACGAACAGCAGGTATTTGATCATGAACAAGACCATAGCCTTAAGTTGTCACAGTCACTTTCTTGATCTCTAAAATGAGAAGGCTGCCCTAGGCAAGTTCCCTTCTAGCTCTAAATCAATGTTCCTATCAATGACCATTGATGTATAGGTTACTCAAGAAGCATTAGTAGTGCTTACTACATGCCAGGCACTGTGCTAAGCACTAGGGACTCAGTCAACTAATAAATATTATACACATGCATGCCAGGCAGAGATTTATGAAGGACCTGCTATGTGCCAGGCATTAAACTAAGCACGAGGGACTCAGTCAATTAATAATTATTAAGCACATACCATGTACCAGGTATACATTTATAAAGGACCTTCTATGTGCCAGGCATTACACTAAGCACTAGGGAGTCAGTCAGTCAATCAGTCATTCAACTAGACTTTATTAAGTGTTCACTTTGTTCTAGGTACAGTCCTTACCCTCAAGGAAGTTATATGCTATTAATAATACAGGTATTATTACCCCTATTTTATAGACGAGGAAATCAGAATGCTGAGAGTAATGACTTGCCCACGGCCACACAGCCAGTCAATGTCTGAGGTGAAATTCAAACCCAGGTCTCCTGACAGCAACACTCTACTTTGCCTAATATGCATGCCATTAAGAATCCAGGCAGGGGCAGCTAGGTGGCACAGCAGATAGAGTGCTGAAGTCAGGCTGACTCATCTTTCTGAGTTCAAATCCCACCTCAGATACTTCCTAGATGTGTGACCCTGGGCAAGTCACTTCACTCTGTCTTGGTTTCCTCATCTGTCAAATGAGCTGGAGAAGGAAATGACAAAGCACTCTAGTATCTCTGTCAAGAAGACCCCAAATGGGGTCACAAAGAGTCAGACATGACTGAAAAGACTGAACAACAAGAACACAGGGGTGGCTATTGCTGCTGAAGAAAGTGTATTAAAGAAAATCCTATAGGATCACAGGATATAATTCTGGAGGAAACATTTGAGGTCTTTTAGTCCTAACTCCTCATTTTACAGATGAGGAAACTGAGGCACAATGACCAGAAGCGATATGTCCAAAGTCATTCAGTTTTTAAGTAGTAAAGATCCTATAACCCCAAATCCACCAGCACCATTTCCCCTTTACTATTTATGGGCCTCACTTCCTGATCAATTGATAGGCCTTTTTTCAGAAAACACCTCCCCCAGATACCAAGCATGACTAAAATTCAGTTTGAAATATTCTTCCAGGGCTCCACTGTGGAGGCGGATGGGAAAATAGAACAGGGGCTTTCTGAGTAACCAGGCTATCACTAACCGAAGACAAATGTGTCTGTGTATCTGCTCTAGACCAAGGTCATGGCCCAAACAACAAATTCTCTCCTCTCTTCCCATCCCTTAATCTTGTAACCAGAGTCTGGGAATGCCAGGGCTGGCGATCTCCACCCCTTCTGCTTCTCCTATATCCCAGCTCCACCCCAGCCACCCAGCAGCTGCACGGGCAGTGATGAGCAGAAGGCTGGCCTCAACCTCCATCACTCCCCTCTCCTCCCAGCAGAACTTTTGAGCTGAAAGACACTGGGTGTGAGACTGATGAGTGGACGGGTTACCTCTTGACAATCACCACCTGTGGCATGGGAAAGGACACACATCTTTGAGTCACTAGGACCTTAGAGTTGCCAATAAAAACATATCTTCCTGTTGCCATTATGGTACAATAGAAAGGCCTTGGGATTCCTGGAGTCAGAAGAGATCTGGGTTCAAATCCTACATTTGGACGCTTGCTGTGTGATTATAGACACATTTTTCCTCTTATCCTAACTATCCTTACTTGTTAAACAGGAATAATAACATCTAGAATGCTTCACCTCTTAGAGTTGATATGAGAACACTGGTCTCCAACCCTCCTCCCCAGCACATACACGCACATAACTCTGCCCCCTGTTCATTCCTTCTGTCTGAGATGACCTGCCATTTCTATATGCATGTATATTATTTTCCATATAGATGTATATATACACATATATTATATACCTTATTTTCCATATATACTCACATATATGCATGTATATCTGTATTGTGTGTAAATACATATACATATATGCATGTATTATGTGCATATACACATGTGCACATACATTGTGAAAATATGCACACATGTGTATATGTGTATGCATGCACACATATACACACATATACATGTATGTGTGTGTGTGTGTATGTGTAATCTTGTATGTGGGGCAGCTAGGTGGCTCAGTGGATAGAGTGCCAGGCCAAGAGTCAGGAAGACTCATCTTCCTGAGTTCAAATCTGGCCTCGGACACTTACCAGCTGTGTGACCCTGGGCAAGTCACTTACCCCTGCTTGCTTCAGTTCCTCAATGATCTGGAGAAGGAAATGGTAAACCACTCTAGTATCTTTGCCAAGAAAACCCCAAATGAAGAGTTGAACACAACTGAAATGACTGAACAAAAATGTCTTGTATGTACGTAGTTATTTACATTTTGTTTCCCCCATTAGAGTACAAGCTCTTTGAGGGCAAGGACCATGTTTTCTCCTATTCTTAATATCCCCAATTCTTAGCACATAGTATGGCACATAGTAAGTGCTTAATAAATGCTTGCCAACTGATCTACTGACTGACTGAGGTAACATAAAGCACTTTGCAAATGGTAAAGAGCCATAAAAATGTCATCTTTTTTTTTTTTATAAAAAATTATTGTATTCTTACTTATACTTACTACCTATGTGATGGTAGGCAAGTGATTTAACCTCTCTTCATCTTAGTTTCTGTATCTGTACAATGGAGATAATAATAGCACCTACCTCACGAAGCTGTTATAAAGATCAAATCCAATATGGGCAATACATTTTGCAAACTTTAAAATGCTACATAAATGTTATTATTGATGTTATTAAAGTTTCCTCACAAACCATCGGTACCTTTTTTGGTCCACGTCCTTGGAATTAGGACACTACAAAAGGGAAAGAGAATCTCAAGGTTTAGAATTAGAAAGGACCATAGTGATCTGATCATCTAATCCAGAATCACAGAATTTCAGAACTGGGAGAGGCTCCAACCCAGACCCCCCAAATAATTGCCATTATACTACATCAGACCAGTGGCCTTTGTTTAAAGATTTCCAGTGAGGGGGAATACACTACTACTTGAAGCCACATTTGGATAACTCTATCTCTTCATCTTCTAGATGAATAAA
>NW_020954652.1:1862805-1886682 GCF_900497805.2 Vombatus ursinus | reverse complement strand
GCAGAGATGAAAAAATGAAAATGAATGAATGAATGAAACATTCTTTGAACACTTACTACTTTATTTGCCAGACACTGTGCGAAGGGCTAGAGATACAATTTTTTTTTTTCAAGAGATAGTCTCTGCCATCAAGGAATTTATAACCTAATAAGGAAAAACAATGCAGAGAGAGGAGTAATGGTAAGGTAAGGGAGATTTGTTCCCAGAAGGTGGAAATGATGTAGGAAGAGAGGAAGGGCAGGAACAGAAGGTGAGATAGCTGGTTGGATGTACGAGGAAGCCAATGTATGCTTCGATGTTAACCAGTAAGTAGATAGAAAGGATTAGGTTTTTACATACTTAGTCAACCAATCAATTGTGATGGATTTGAGGATGGAAGCTCCAAAGATAAGTAGATTAACTTCTCTTTTCTCCCCCACTGGTGGATATGAATTCTTGGTGACTATAGGGTGTGAAAGTCTAGATCTCAGGCCAGCATTGATAGGGGGCGCTGATCAAGTGGTAAGGAGCAGGCTAATGGCAACAGACAGATAGCAAGATGGCCAAATGCAACATAAAGCAATTTACCCAAGGCTGTCCAGGTAGTAAGCAAGAGAGCCAAGATTCTAACCCAAGTTATCTGACCTTAAATCCAGTGGTCTTTCCACTCTATGGAGCTATTAAGGAAAAAAGAATTTTTTTTTTGGTTTTGTTTTTTTTTTTAATGTGGGGAAAGGGAGCAAGTAATTTGCTAGATGTCCTAGATCTGAAATTCATTCAAATAAGAACCCCAACATCTACTCCCAACCTCTGTCTACCATGGCTTCTTCATTGGGGTTGCTGGAAATGAGTCTTGCCCACTAAAAGGTTTTGGAATTTCTGCCTCCACTGCCAGAAAACCTTCAAGAATCACAAGAAGAGGAAGTAAAAGCCATCTTTGTCTTCCAACATGAATCTGGAAAATGGGTTTGCACTTAACACAGTGCTTAATACGTAATAGTCTCTTAATAAATGCTAGTTGACTGACTGACTGAATGTTTACATCCCTCTCCTGGTGGTATAAGCAACCCTCCTAGAACCAAGAATGAGCACTCCTTGGGGTTTTTGAATCAATCAGCCAAGAAGCATTTATTAAACACCTACTATGTGCCAGGCCCTGTGGAGGTGCTGGAGATACAATAACAAAAAATTAAACAATCCCTGCTCGTGAGGAACATGCCGTCTGACAGAGCAGACAAGGAGATATATAAATATATACAGCATAAATGCAAAATGAATAAATATAAATTATATACAATGGAGTTCAATTCAAGGTAGTTTAGAAGGGAGGACAGTAGGAATTGGGGTGATGTTTAAGCTGTGACTTGAAGGAAGAAAAGGATTCTATGAAATGGAGGTGAGGACAAAGTATAATCCAGACAATCAGGACGGCCAGAGCAAAGACACAAAGAGGGAAGTTGGAGTGGACCATGGTAACATGGCTGATGAAGCAGGCATCTAATGGGGATGATCATCTTCAGATCCGACTGTATCGGACACCAGCAGAATTATGATCAATAGCCAGAAGTTGTTCTAGTCTGAAGCCCTCATTTTCCAGATGAAGAAACTGAGGGTAAATGAATTGACTGAAGTGGGAGCCAAGAATTAAGCCTCTGACTAGAAATCTTGCTTGCTTTCCATAGCACCAGCTCAGAAACTACAACTGATCAATGACAGCTGAGGAGGAGATTAGAAAATCCGCGGTGCTCTCAGCCCAGAGACTGGAACACAGCTCCCTGAAGGAGTTAGAGACCCCTCCTTTATGAGTGCCAGTCTAAACAAAGGCAACGGCCCCACCCATCCTGCCTAACAATACTCCTTTGTTCTCTTTCTCTCCTATCCTCCCAAGCCTTCTCTAAGAGAGGCAGCACTTGTTTTAAAAATGGGCCAAAGATAACAGCAAATGAGAGAAATCATAAACAGATCACAATGGTACATTATAAATCTAAATACAGGCTGATTCAAAGTATATGCCAACACATGGAAATAATTCTATTTCCAATTGCATGCTGGACAGTTTCCACCTGGATATCCCAAATGCCAACCCCTCAAATTTAGTATGTCCTAAATTCATCATCTTTCCACAAAAAAAGAAAAAGAAAAAACTGTTCTTCCTCCCAACTTTTTTATTTTTGTTGATGGCATCACCACTCTGTCAGTCAGTCAGTCAGTCAGGTTTTATTAAACACCAATGATGTGCCAGGGCTGGGATAGGAGTTGGTAGTACAAACACAAAAACACAGATCCCTGTCCTCAGGGAGCTAACATTCTAATAGTGGAGACAACATGTAAATTACTAGGTACGTTAAAAGATATATGCAGAGTAGATCAAAGGTAAACTGAGAGAGGAAGGCAACACCCTTAAAACTTCAGTCATCTTTGACTTGTTGATCCCATGACCCTCTGTACCCAAACAGTTGTGAAGTCCTTAGCAGACATCACCAGCCTCACTTTTTTCTAATCTACAGTGCTCCAGACATTATTTTTATTGGACCATGCCGTGTTTTGTTATTTATCCTTGGCTACCAGTTCTTGCTTCAAATTCCTATATATGTTGCTATATTCCTATATATTCCTCCCCAGTCAGCATCTTTGACTTTCTCTGCCATGCCCCAGAAACATCTTCTTTCTGGAAACTCACTCCAACCCTGGAATTCACACATCAGAGGTATTCTCCACCCCTCATACCTCTCCCTCTGATTGGGAAGCTCCTCTCAGAGTTTGTATTTAAGAAAGATTCCAGGCCAACCATGATTTCATTTCTCTCCAAGTTACACTTCTGACTTTCCTTATTATGCTTCTGTACTAGGTACTTTCATTTCCCTCCTACCCCCACTGTCATATGCCCTTCTCAGCTTTCTTTTATGCATCCCCTAATAAATAAATTTCTTTGGAAGAATAGTAGGAATAACTATGATGATGTAAAAAAAGACATCATAAAAATTCAATGTTAGCCATCTTAAAAAAAATCTATGTTGCTCAATTGGGAAACAGCTAAACAAATGGTAGTACATGAACATAATGAAATATTATTGTGCCATAAGAAAAGATTGATATGAAGAATTCTGAGAAGCCTGAGATTATGATCTGATGCAGAAGGAAGAAAGCAGAACCAAGAAAACAATATGCATAATGGCTACAACAATATATAGGGAAAGAACCCCCAAAACAGATATTCAAGCTATGCAATTATAGTGACAAAGCTCATCCTGGACAAAAAGATGGGAAAATGCAACATCCTCCCTTCTCTACTAGGGTGGGAGATGTAGGCATGGAACATTGCATGTGCTGTCAAATTAAGCTGATTGGATGTGGTGAGTTTTGCTAAACTGCTTCCCTCCTCCTACCTCGCTAGAATGTGAGTAGAGACTGTTTTTGCCTCTCTTTGCATTCCCAGCACTTAGCAGCTTAGCAGTTTTATACTGTGTATGTGTGTATAAATGTATATATACACACACATACATAATCACACACATATATACATACATATAAACATACATATGTAGGTATATAGTTGCATTTATGCATATTATTAATGTATTCTATTTATATTATATATGTCTGTGAACAAGTATGTGTATGCATGTATATAGTTGCATTTATTTATATTGTTAATCTATTGTATTTATATTAAAGGTTTGTGAAGAACCATGTATATGCATGTATATATTTGCATTTAGTTACATTATTAATATATTATATTTATATTATAGGTCTGTGAATAAGCATGTATATGCATGTATATATTCACATTTATTTATATTATTAATATATTATATTTATAGTATAGGTCTGTGAACAAGCATGTATATGCATGTATATATTTGCATTTATTTATATTATAATATAATATATTTACATTATATATGTCTGTGAAAAGGCATTTACTGAGGGCTAACTATGTGCCAGGAGCTCTGAGAGAGAGAGAGAGAGAGAGAGAGAGACACACACACACACACACGCACACACACACACACAGATATACATATATATGAAAACACTGTTTATGTGGGGTCCTCTATAAGAGTACCCATGGATACACACACTCCAGGTGCACATGATGACTTGGTCTCACTCATCTATATTACGTACATACACACACATGCATATGTGTGTGTATAGATTTACACATATTATATATTTATTTGAGGGCCTGTGCCAGGGTGGTGGCCGTGGAAAGAAGGGGGCACCATCAAGAGATTTTCTACCATGACAGAAACAATAGGGCTTATGTTATACTTATTCTTATGCATGTTTCATTTTCCACTATTAAATTGTAAATTCCTTTAGGGCAGGGATTATAATTTTTCATCTTTGTCCTAGAGCAGGGATTTGTGCATTTGACCCACTTTATAAATGATTGTTGGGTTGAAGTGAATGTTGTCCCTTTACCTCTCTCTCTCTGCCTCAGCTTGCTTGTCTCTAAAGGGAGAGGATTGGACTCAGTGGTCTGCCTTTCCAGCTCTAAATTTGTGATCTCGTGATACTATGTCAAAATTAATTCCATTGTAAACCTCATGGCCCTCCTCATTTCATACATGCATATGTAAAAATTAGTCTTCCAGTTAAGTAGAGAGGAAAATATCAAATTTACTTTGTTATTTCTTTGAGAATGGAAAATAGGTCTCTTGTTTATCACATTCAAACGCAGAGATGCAGAAAGTGAAACTGATTAAAGAAAGAGATGAAGTCATGCATTTCACTGCAGCTAGAAGAATGCTGGAGTCTTTTGTGAGCTTATTTGCTGTTCTTCCCTACGTCATTCTCAGAAAAGAGTGACAGGATAAGAAAGGTCAATGTAATGTCCCACACTGCTGAAGGACCCCATATAAGCAGTGCTTTTAGTCCAGAGGTAGGTTTCATCAACTGCCAGCACCCCAAGCAATCTGGCCATTTCAGCCCCATATCCCGGATCCTTTTCACTATGCATAGACTAACTTATCCCTAGGCAAGAAAACAAGTGGAATGAGAAGAAAAAAGGAGATATTACCTCTTTCAAAATGAGGAATCAAAACCTGGAATCCTCAAAAAAAGGCCTTGGGATTTTGCCAAGTCTGTAAGAGGAGCCCTCATAGTTAAGGAACATGATGTCCCCAGACTTAGACACATTGAGACCCTCCAAACAACGGGAAACCTTCTCAGAGAAGTTCAGTTAACAGACCTAGGTGCATCTTAGTTCTTCCACCTACTAGATGTCTAACTTTGGGCCAATCATTTGGGACTTAGTTTTTTCAACAACAAAATGAAGGGGAATAGTATTTGTACTCCCTGCCTCACAGAGTTGCAGGGAAAGAGCTTTGGTAAATCTGAATAATGGGAGCAGTCTAATGCATGGGTAGACATAGTCTGGGTGCATAAGATGACTTGGTCTCACAACATTTGATACTTCTGTCTTCCATAGCTCTGTAGAAAGCACCCTAAGACTCAGGGGTGGGGAACCTGTGGCCTTGAGGACACATGTGGCCCTCTAGGTTCTCAAGTGCAGCCCTTTAACTGAATCCAAACCAAATTTGGTCACAGGCTCCCCACCCCTGTCCCTTCCATTCTGCATAGCTGGTCCTTAACCACTGACTAAAGTTCTGTCTGGGAACTCATCACTTTCCACTCCAGGTGGATGTATTGGGGATGGGGAGTAAAAATAACTAAATAAGGACGTGCCAGCTTCATCATGTACATTCCACAACCAAAAATCTTCCAATGGCTTGCCTTTATCCATAGAAGAAAGTCTAAAGCAGGGGCTTATAAACTTTTTTTTTAATGTCATGGGCCCCATTGCCACTTTGGTGAAGCCTATGGACAACTTTGGGCAGCAAGATAAGCCAATGGATAGAGACCTGGTCCTGGAGTTAGGAAAACTCATCTTCATGAGTTCAAATCCAGCCTCAGACACTTCCTAGCTGTGCGACTCTGGGCAAGCCACTTAACCCTGTTTGTCTCAGTTTCCTCATCTGTAAAATGAGCTGGAGAAAAACATGGCAAAACCACTCCAGTATCTTTGCCAAGAAAACCCCAAATGGGGTCACAAAGAGTCAGACGTGACTGAAATGGCTGAACAACAAATGCCTCAGTATCTTCATCTGTAAGATAGGGGAGCTGGATTTGATGGACTCTGGGGACATTTTCACTTTCAGCACTCTCTTCAGAAAATGCTTGCATTCCTAAGCCTTAAGCATAGAGAGCTCTCTGCTCAGACTAGCTAAGAAAGAGCCCTACCTAGAGGACTAAATGACCTTTTAAGATCTCCTCCACTCTAGTAATTCCGCACCTATCTCCTGATATTCTTGAACACAATTCTATTTTGTAAAGAGAGAAGTCAAAATTGTTATCATCTCCCTTGGAGCCATATTTTAAAAAAATTTAGTCTATGTGCATTATTATAAGAGATAATACAGTTAGAGTTCAAGGAAGTACCAAATAAAATTAAATATATAATTATTGGATAAAAGAAACACACTCCATATACTCCAGTCTGTTATTTTCACTGTAGCCAATTCCACAATACACAAAGCAATATGCAATGTATATTGACTTCAAGCAAAGTATTGCTTATTATTTCATAGTAAGTCTAACTGTGGGAAACTACATAGAAATGGTTTACAATCTCTTGTTTGCTCGTACCTGAGTGCTGACAGATAAAGAGTTTAAACAGCCCTAAGGAAAGGTAACTTGGGACAATAGAGAAAAACAAAAAACCTTGTTTAAATAAATTAGCATACCAAACCGGGAGAGAAGAAGAAAGAAACTATGTCTCAGGGTCCCCCGAGGCATCGAGGAAGAAGACGATGAAGGGGATTTTTGTTTAGCAAGCACCAGATTAAGGATACACTTTGTCCCATGGTGGCTGTGGTTCCAAAGCACACCATCTCCATCTCCGGAAGGTCAACATATGGCAAATGTAAACACTATACCAAAGGGAAGAGGAAATGTAACCGGGATTGGTTCTGATCAAAGGTGGCGCATAAAAATTTGTTGTTGTTCAGGCATTTCAGTCATATCTGACTCTTTGTGACCCCATTTGCGCTGGTTTGTTTTTTGGTAAAGATATTGGAGTGGTTTGTCATTTCCTTCTCCAGCTTATTTTACAGATGAGGAAACTGAGGCAAATAAGGTAAATGACTTGCCCAAGATCACACAGCTAGTAAGTATCTGAGGTCAGATTATAACTCGTTAAAATGAGTCTTCCTGACTCTAGGCTCGGCACTCTATCCGCTGTGCCACCTAGCTGTCCTAATTTATCACCAACTACACGAAAAAAAAAATGCTTCAAATCATCAATAGTAAGAGAAATGCAAATTAAAACAACTGTGAGGTTTTATCCAACAGCTATCAAACTGAGAACGGTAAAATGGAAATAGTCAATGTTAGAGGGCCAGTAGGGAGACAGGCTCACTGCTATTATTGGTGGAGTTTGAACTGATTGAATCATTCTGCAGAACAATTTGGAATTATGGGAGAAAAACTACGAGATTATCCATATCCTCTGACCTAATAATTCCACTAATAGACATATATCCCAGGAAGATCAAAGGCAGAAAGACCCTTCTATATTACTCAATACTCATAGCAGAAACCCAGACAAAAATTGGAAACAAAGTAGGTGCTTATCAATTGAGAAATGGATAGGGGGAAAAGTGCCACATGTGAATGTAATAGAATATCATTGAGCTATAGGAGTTCCCAGAGAAACATGGGAAGAGTTGTAGGTACTGATGCAGAATAAAGTAAGCAAAACCAGAAAAACACATATTAGGCATATACAAATATACAATGACTATAGTACTGTATGAATGAATGAATGAATGAATGAATGAATAAATGAATGAATGAATGACAGAACAAGAATTTATTAAGTACCTTGGTTAGCTCTCATTCTAACATGGACCATATTTCTTTCTCTGTGTGTGTGTGTGTGTGTGTGTGTGTGCGTGCGCGCATGCCTCATCCCTTGACAAAAATTTAACTCTCTTTAAGGTAGTGACCATTTTGTGTTTCATCCTTATCTCCTCCAAGACCTAATATATTGCTTTAAGGCAGCTAGGGGCACAGTATTCAACTTGGAGTCAGGAAGACCTGGGTTCAAATCCTGCTTCAGATACTTACTAGTCCTATGATTTTGGACAAGTCACTTAATCTTTCTCAGCCTCAGTTTGATGAGGATAGGATCTGGATCCAAAAAAAAAAGAAAAACCCTGGACTTCTCCACACGTCCCAGTCTCCAGGCTATAATCCTGTCAACTGGCCTTTCATTATCACCTACACCCAATCTCCCAATTCCTTAGCCTTCCATTGACTATTACCTCCAGATGGCCCCTGGCCACTTCCCATCCTAAATCCTACCTAGACTCCATTCTCCCTTGGCCACAAGGTCCAGGTCCCTGGCATTCTATTCACCCCAGTTTACTGGCCACTCCCATCCAGGTCTTCCTTAGACCCCTCCTCCAGTCGCACCAAACCACTTGGCCACTCCTAGATTCCTCTCATAGTCTTTCTGTATATAAGGTCCATCTTGTCTCCATTTAGGTGCCCAGATTCTTATAATCTAGCCAATGCTCAGATTCTTAAGATCTGGCCAGCTTGCATTGGTGATACAAATGCTTAGATTCTTTAAGAATCTGGCCAATATGGCGGATGTTCTAATAAACCTTGTCTTTGGCTGAAAGAAGGCTTGGGTCGAATTCATTTGGGCAGGACCCGCTTGTGATTTGGGGGTCCCAGCACCCCTACACCTTAGCAAGTTTTCTCATCTGTAAAATGGCAACAATAATAGAATCTATTATCCCAGGGGTATTGTGAAGACAGAATGAGAAAAATATAGAAAGCTCCTTGTAAAATTTAAAGCATTACGTAAACACTAGGTATTATTATTATTGAACATAATAGGTGCTTAATAAAGGAAGATTCAATAGGATTGAAAATTCAGAGCTGGGAGAGGAAAAGAGCATTTATTAAGTACCTACTAAGTGCCAGGCACCATGCTAAGTGCTTTACAAATATTATCTCCATCTACTTCAATACCCAGCTGCCTAGGGGCCACCTCATTTTATAGATGAGGAAACTGAGACCAAAGAAATTAAGTGATCTGTCTATGGTCACAAGGGTGGTAAATGACGTTGGAAGCTATCCTTTGCTTCCTTTGACTCTTTCCAATGAAACACCCCAGAACTGAATTTAATTGCATAGCTGTCATCCAGAGAATAGATGCAGTTAAAAACCTTGCCAAAAGAAAGAGAGTTAGAATCCTAAATCTACACTGTGGAGAGATGTATGGACTAGGTCACCAGTGGTCTTCAATGTCAAACAGGATGAGACTGAAATAAAAATACAGTCCGTAGTCTACAGGAGAAACGTTTTCAAACCAACCAAGGCAAGGGGGCTTTGGCAAAAAGATTTGGATAATCCACATTCCTTTTTAACTCAGATAAGTAGTCAACTTTTGGTAATATCTATCTGGAACTTTTGAGATCTGCTAAACTGCCCAGGAAAAATGGAGGGGAAATTCAGAGGAAGGACCCTTATCGTGAGATTTCCTCCACCCTCCACCCACTCCTACCACGCCTGGAACTGCAAGGACAATAGATTCCCTTGGGGTATTTCAAAATACAGTCTTTGTTTATAGTTGGGCCAAGCCCTCGAGCTAGTAGTGAGGAGACTGAAGGATACAGCAAGGAAATGTGGGACAAGAATTTCAAGATGATTGAATCTGGGTTCCTCTTGAAGCTGGAATGTAGTTGTTTTGCAAAATCATATTAACCTAAGCCAGACGCAATTACATGTATTATATGCATGTATATAGACCTATCTATGCATATGCATATTTGATGCATTTATATCATAATACCAAAGTTTTAGAGCTGGCAGGACTTCTATAGGGCACCTACGTCAACTCCCCCTCCCTTAAACCCCATCCACCTAAAACATTTTTTGACGAGTGGTCATTGCAATTCCCACTTGAAGACCTCCTAGATAGGGAACTTCCTTCTTCTGCAAGATTCGCAAAGAATTACACAATAACTTTTTGAGATGGTTGATGATGGTCAATACTGGACTTCAGGTCAGGAAGAACCAAGTTTAGCATCCTCCATCAATCCCTAGGCATGTGACCCTAGGCAAGCAAATCACTTGACTTCCCAACCTCAGTTTCCTTAATAATAGCACCTACCACAAAGGGTGGTTGTGATGTATAAAGCATTTAACAAAACTTAGAGCACTGTATAGTGGTTAGCTACTATTAGTCAGTCAATAAACATTAATTAAACACCTACTTTGCTCTAGGCACTGTGCTAAGAACCAAAATGATCTCACCTCGTTAGAGATAAGGTACTGTGTGCCCAACTTAGACCAATACAAACCTAGTACTATTAGTTAAGTCAAGACAACTGACATTTATCAAGCATCTTGCCATGTATTGTACTGACTGAGCTTTCCATGTTTATGTAGCTTTTCCAAAAACTTTACATGTATTATTTTCATTTTAACCTCAAAACAATCTTGGGATGCAAATAGCTGCAAAACAACTACTTTCCAGCTTCTAGGGGAACTCGGACTCAATCATCTTGAAATTCTTGTCCCACATTTCCTTGCTGTATCCTTCAGTCTCCTCACCACCAGCCTGAGGGCTTAGCCCAGCTGGAAACTGAACTGGATTTGGAGACAACAGAACCTGATTGTGAATCCTGGCCCTGCTGCTTACTTCCTCTTAACCTCTCTGGGTCTTAGTTTCATCATGTAAAAAGGAGTTGGTAACGGATTCTTATGGGCAGCTAGGTGGTGAAGTAGATAGAGTAACAGGTTTGGAGTCAGGAGGATCTGAGTTCAAATCCAGCTTCAGACACTTACTGTTTGTGTGACCCTGGGCAAGACAATTCACTCTGTGTGTCTCCATTTCCTCATCTGTAAAATGAACTGGAGAAGCAAATGGCAGACTACTCTAGTATCTTTGCCAAGAGCCCAAATGGGGTCAGGACCAAACAACGTCTAAGGTTCAAAATCCACCTCAATACATTTATTGGCTGTGTTACTTCACATTTACACTGCATGTCACCTGTGTACAAAATTTTTTTGCCTGTTATTTGTTATATTTTTTCTTTTTTTCTTTTTGTATTTTTTATCTATCTGCATGTTATTTACCTGATTAAAATGTGAGTTCCTTGAGGGTAAGGGTTGTGTTTTGTATCCCCACTATGTGCTTCATAAATTGTTGACTGACTCTAGACACTTCACTGTGCCTCAGTTTCCTCATCGGCAAAATGAAGAAGTTGGACCTCAAAGCTCCCCTCCAGCTCTAAACCTTTGACCCTAAACTGCAAAAATCTTTGTAAAAAGTCATCTCTCACTCGTAGCTAACAATGGAAACAGCTCCCAAGCCACCTCAGATGACACCAGCTTCTGTGGTGTGGCCCTTTAAATCCTTGATTTACCTGTTTGCAGAGGGCTGGTTCCAACTCCGAGTCTACAAGAGAGATGGTAGATGACTTGACAGATATTTCTCTCCTTCTATCTCAGGGTCCACACCACCCCCCATTCAAGAAAGGAAAACAACAGCCCGCTTAGAGCTCAGTCAGAAGTCCAGGGACAGCCCAGGCCCAGGCTAGGGCTCCTACCCACCCGGCCCCAGGCAAATACTACCACCTTGCTGTTCAATAGCCTTCAAGAAAAGTTCAGGGGAGGGTTTGTACTTTCCCAGCCATTAGTCAAAAGCCAGAGTATTTCATTATCTCAGGACTTTTTTTTTTTTAATACTTCAAAGAGAGCCCCAAACAGTGTGATCGAGTGAAAGTAGTCCAGCCTGGTCAACATTGTAACCCTCAGCAGCTTTCTCTCCCACCGCCCCCCTCCTTTTCTCTCTCTCCTCTTTTTTTTCATGGCTATAATACCATCTGGCACACTAAAAGCAAAGGCCAGCGGTGATGGAAAGGAAAAAAAAAAAAACCTCCTCCCTTATTTTGTTTATTGGTGTAACAGTTAATTCCAGCCACCGGGCTTGTGGGCCTGGTTATCGGGGAGATCAATTGTCTGACATAGGCTGGGCTGCTTGGGGGGGACTGAGGGGATGGGGGTGGAGGGAAGCTGGGGCAAACAAATGTGCCTCCCAGGATCTCCAGTGAAAACAAAGCCGTAAGACCATGAAAAGGACACACGATTTGATTTTTTTGTTTGCTTTATTTCTTAGCAATTACAGAGACCTAGGGGAAGGGGGAGGGAAAGGGAGGTTTTGAATGCTGTCCCCCCACCCCACCTCACCCCATTCTACTACCCCACCTACCACCTCCAAACTTGCTGGGGAAGCAGGAATAAGGGGGCTGCCTTGGTTAAGCCCAGTTTGTGTTCTTTTGTGGCAACCTAATCTTTTTCTTCCATTTATGCATAGTTTGGGATATGTTTTTTTCTTTAATCCCACTTGGAAATAACCAGCCCCTCTGTAAATGACAATCAGGCCAAGCCTTAGAAACCCATTTTCAGCTGAGGCCTTCCTCCATAATGTTCTTGTTGGAGAGGGGGAAGGGGAAAGGGAGGGCTGAAAGGCTGGTTAATAAGGACTTTCCAAAAAGCCTATCAGCTGTACTGTACCCAGAACTGAGCTTTCTGAGCAGGGAGTTTTCAATTGACAAATGAGGGTGGGGGGAGGGTGTGAAAGACACCCGGAGCATCTGATAGCTTTGGATTTTCCCTTCCAATTTTGAAGCACAAAAGTACAAAAGAACTGAATGGACAATCTCTTCACCCCTCCCTACCCCCACCCCCCAATCCCTGAAATGAAGGACTTGGATTCCCAACAGCCTCATTGGATTTCCTTTTTTTTTTTTTTCTTTAAGAGGACTTTCCGTCTCAATTTTGGTTGCCTCAAAGCAGTGAAACTGTTATAAAGCCTCCTCAATTGAACATTTTTTCACACATTACACCAAGTGCCCTTTCTCCCCACCTCTCCTGTCCACCATTCGCTTCATTAGAGGGTGTAAATTTCTTAAAGAAGACTTCCTTTAATTCAGAGGTTCTTAACCTTGCTTATGTCCTGGCAGTGTGGTGAAGTCCACAGACCCGCTTCTCAGAATCATAATTTTAAATGCATCAGATAGCATGCCTCAGCTGACCAATGAAACCACTCATATTGAAATGCATTTATCAAAATTATGCACATATATTAAGTTTACATATATAATATTATATATAATATGTATGTGTATCTATATTCTTAACCTGGGGGCCTGTGAACTCTCTCTCTGTATATATATCTATATATGTATATGTATATACACACACACACATACATATATATATTTTGTTAAAAACTTGACATTGACCATCAGTGAGATATAAACTGGACCTGTGATTTCACTGATACAAAGAACTTCCAAAGAGGAAACCCCCTCTATCAAACTAGGCCCACACCTACTAAGAAAGGTAGCAATCTTTAGAGAATTATGTTAAGTGATGAGCTCATCTTATCAGAGACAGCAGATGTCAAGCAAGACTTGAACCCAGGGCCTTTCTGATTCTAAGGCTGACTATTCATAACGTCACTACTTCTTTATATCATTAATAATTACTATTTTTTTCTTGATCAGCTCTCTGATTTCATTGGTGTAAGGAACTCCCAGTGACTAAGCTATCTCTATCCAATTCAGACCAGTACCAGCTCTGCTATTTAGCATTTTATAGAGCTTCCTAGAACACGAACAGATGAAGCGATTTACCCAGGGCCATTGTTGACTAACTGGACCAAGAAGTTATGACTTGCACGTGAATTGGATTTAAGTGAGGCAGAGCCAAGCCTCACTCTCTCCTCCAGAGTCACGGAAGTCCAGTGGCAAGACAAAAGTCAAGACAACTGGTGACAGCCCCCTAGGGCCATACAGCCAGTATGTGTAAGAAGCAGGATTCACACCCAACACCTCCTGACTCAGAGGCTGACTGTCTATGCTGCACTGCTTCTCAACAAAGAAAGCTGCTATTTATATAACATATTAAGTTTTGCACAGCACGCTGCCTCTCTTTGACCATCAATAAAACCAACCAAACTTGCTTGGTAACTATTTACATTTCAATCCATTAAATAATTTCCACACATCAGAGGCTGGAGAAAATGCTAACAGTGGAAAAAGCCTGAACCCTGGAGTCAAAAGACCTGATCTCCAATCTTATCTCTGATGTTTACTCCCAGGGTGACCTTGGGCAAATCTCTTCAGTCCCAAGATCTTTATGACGAGGGGGGGTGGGCCTGGGTCCACCAGAGGTCCCTTTCAGCTCTAGAGAGACGTTCCCTAAGTATCCTAATAGTTTTTCAGTCACTCTCTCTAAGTTCCCATCACAAGTCTTGACAAAGCCCATCTTTCCAAAAAGCCTAAAAAATGTCAAGGACAATGAGGTGTTACCTTCACTAAAACTAAGCTTTAGTTTCCTAAATTTTAGATGATATAAATAATAAGAATAATAGCCCTCAAATAATTGACTTAATAATTTGGATTTTTTTTTTACTTGATCTGCCTTCTATTTCATAGCATTTTGTTTTATTTTATTAGTGGAGATGATTCAACAAGTATTGAGTCAGTGCTAGGCACTAGGAATTCAAGGAAAAAAAAAAAACAAAATAAAACCCCTGCCCTTGAGGAGATTACATTCTAGAAAATCGAACTGGAAGCCAGGAGTTCAGCTCGAGTCATGAACTTTTTTGTGTGACCTCAAACAAGTTGCTCTGCCTTTCTGCAGTTTCTTCATCCAAAAAATGAAGGATTAGACTAGTTTATCTACAAATTCTCTTCCAACTCTAAGTTTCTGCTATTCTGTGATTCTAATGAGAAACAAAGCAGGGTGATGTTCTTAAACTATAAGAAAGAGATCTATAGGTAACCCAGTTTTCACCCAATAATTATATAGCAAAATGGTTTTTAGGACCATAGCTTTAGAATTATTTCTAGGTTATCTATCTAATCTGAGTTTTACAGATGAGGAAACTGAAGCCCAGAGTTTTGCCCAGCATCACATAGGTAGGAATGGCAGAGTTGAGATTTTAACCCAAGGCCCATGACTTCAAATCCAGCATGCTTTCCACAGAACCATGCAATCTCCATCCATCCACCCACCCACCCATCCATCCATCCATCCATTCTCAATCATTCATGTAATACCTAATATTCAAGTAACTGTCAATTTCATGGTATGGATACTCCCTTCACCAAGACAAATGGTAACCCCCTGCCCTTTTTTTTAATCCTAGCAGATAAAAAAAGAAAAGAAACGGGAGAGAAAATTCATTTAACAGCCAATCCTTTAGTGATCAGGGCTCCCATTTACCTTTCCCCTCTTATTTCATATTATTCCATTTCCCATTCTCTCTATTAGTCTGCTAGCTATTCTCCATACAAAAATTCAATCTCCTATCTCCATGCATTTGCACAGGCTGTTTCCCATGCCTGCCATTCACTCCCTCCTCACTTCCCCCTCTTAGAAATTCTAGCTTCCTTCAAAATTCAGTTCAGGTGTCATTTTCTCCCGGAGGCCCATCTGGATCCTCACTCCATCCCACCCCCAACCCCAGTTGTTAATGATCTCTTCCTCAACGTTTCCTAGGTTTTGTTTTTGTATTGGGTCTAGACCACAGATCCCATCAATACAAAAAAAGTCCCTCTACCAATGAAAATTGGTGCCTATTTCACGATTTAAAAGCTTAAAGTCACCAAATGTCTCCCTTAAGAAGCCAAATTTATCTTTCATTCTTAAATTATTGTTGGAGGAACAGGAGTTACTTGTGACATATTCTTAAATTCCACTTAAAATAAGCTGCCACTAGTCTGATTATCTTAAATTTGTTTGTGCCCAATTTTAAGAGAGGAATGTGCTGTGATTTTCCTCTTTAGTAAGCTCAAAGATTCTGTGTTTCAGAATTTGGTATACACGCTCAGCTGTAGACGAGTCTCAGAAAAGAATGGTCAAATGAAAGCAGGTTCAGAGGAGAAAATTGCATTTAATTTCTTCCCATTATTTTCTAAAAGTTCTATATTTATATCAGCCAGGCATTAAAAAGACCCATTGCTTGCCATTGGCCTGCTCCCAACAAGGGTTGTTTCCTCTGGAATTTTCAGTTCTAAGACTATGGTGTGTGTGTGTGTGTGTGTGTGTGTGTGTGTGTGTGTGTGTTGATCCAAAAAATAAAGGGATGAGAGGCAGTGGGAGATAGTGGATCAAGAGTTAGTTCTTATTTCAGGAAGACCCAGGTTCAAGTATGGCTTCTGGTCCATCCTGTAGTGCCGCCATATTGGCCTACATGTGGTCCCTTGTATAAGACATTCCAACTCTCTGAAAGTTTTAATAGGTGATCTCTCACCTCATCTTTCCTGGAGCTAGACCTCTATATCACTTCCCATTCATTTCCCAATTACACTGATTCCCCTCTGACCATCCTCCCCCCCATCTTCCCACTAGAATCTTGGGTGTTCTTCCAGGAGCCAGAACTCTGATAAGTGAGCTTTCCTCTTATCTCATCCCAAACCAGGCCTCCACATCACTTCTCAGACATTTCCCAATCATGCCACTAATGCTCAGATCTTTTCCCACCTCCTTCCCAGCTCCCTTCTATGCATTGTCTTTCTCTATTAGAAGGTAAGCTCCTAAAGGGCAGGAATCATCTTTCTTTGTTGTTTATAACTGTATCTTCAGTACCTAGCAGAGTTTCTCACAAATATAAGCCCTTACTAAATGATTGATCATTGTCACTGCCATTTTCTCCATTTTCTGTGCCTGGGCAATGGCTCTCCCCCTTTCCTGGAATGTTTTTCCTTCTCACTTCTGCCTCTTAGAATCCTTGATTTCTTTCAAGACTCAGCTCAAAGGACATCTTCTACAGGAGGCCTTTCTGGGTCTCCCTAACTATTACAGGCTTCCCCTCCTAGGATTACCTTCTATCAAAAGCCTTTCCCAATACCCCTAAATGCTCATGCATTCTCCCTATTGATTATCTCTAATCTGTCCTGTATGTATGCTGTTTATACATAGTCGTTTGTATGTTGTTTCCCCTGTTGGACTATGAGTTTTTTGACAGCAAGAAACATTTTTTGCCTTTCTTTGTATCTTTTAAGCCCTTAGCATCAGGCCTGGCACATTAGCAAACATTAATAAATGCTTGTTAATTGGTTGGTTGACTGAGTATATTAATGACCCTATGACCCACCTAACTATGGTGGGAGAAGGGAAGAGGGTAGAGGATGGAGGTACAACAAAGCTATTTTGATTTACTTATATGTCAGGCTTTAGGGTGGGTACTGGCTTCATTGATGTAGATCGTACCTTTTGCATGCTTCCGTAGGCAGATTTCATGAGTCAATGGGGTCAACAAAAATCATCCCCCAGGAAACCAAAAACATCTGATGATTGAGTCTTTCCTAACTGGGGTAGGCTGGTCCTTGGATGACATACATACAACTTTCTGTCCAGAATGTTCTCAGATGCTGCTCTTCTTTCCTAACCACCTTGCATTTAGGAAGAAAAGATAGGGACTGAATCTATGACTTCAGTACTATAAGGAATTCCTAGATCAGGTAAGTCCTTCTATGAATGCAGGTATGCACCTTCTCTGAAACTACAGTGTTAGAGCATGGAGAGGTTATGTGACTTGTCCAAGGTTACCTAACCAGCCTTTGTTAGAAGCATCCAAGTTTTCCTGGCTCCAAAGCCAGCTCTTTACTCCCTCCACCACAGCTGCTAATTTTTATTGCTAATTTTTATTTGTATTAACTCCCTTTATATTTATTCTGTATATCCTTATATATGCATTTCTTGTCTCTCCCATTAGAATATAAGCTTTCTGAGGACAGGGATATTTCCTTCTTTGTCTTTTTATCCCCAGAGCCTGGCAGAGTGCTCATAGTTAACATTTATCAAATGCTTATTTGCTTACTGACAGTGCTCAATAAATATATTTTAAATTTAATTAAATTGAATTGCATTTCCTCCAGTGACACTGTTTCCCTCTACTCAAGACATTTTTCTGGAATAATAGACACGAGGTCATAATGGACCAGATCATGGCCAGAATCATCATCATCCAGGCTCTCCTTCCCAAATCTTTTCAAACTCTGCTTTGTTGAGATGTTCCTGTACCAGGTAGGCTAGGCATAGCCACCCCATTAGGACGTGGAGGATCCCCTTCCAGGGAATGTATCCCAAAGGTCTATGTGAGATGTAGTCAAGAGATAACATGTGTCTGTGTCTAACCACTGGGATGCAAGCTTCCTGAGAACCAAGAAGATGTCCCTTTTGTCTTTGTATCCCCAGTAACAAGCATGGTCCCTGAGATGTTGGAAGTGCTTAACACAGGTGTGTTGACTTATAATGAATATCAGACAGCTCACTCTCTCAGGGAAGGGGTGGGGAGGGAGCGATAGAATTTGGAACTCAAAACTTAAAAAAAAAGTTAAAAATTGTTTTTACAAGTAATTGGGGGAAAATAAAATATTATTTTTTTAAAAAAGTGTGTTGAGTGATTATCCAAATGTGTTCCATTGTTTATGAGCAGCCTACCTCTTCAAACTGAAAAAGCAAATAAGCAAAAACCTAGAATGGAGGAAGTTTGATCAAAGGTCTAGGTGGTATTATTGTTCTATTACTCACTGCCTGAATGACCTTAGGTAAGTCATTTCCTTTCTTTAGTGACCTTAGTATCTATAGCCTAATATTGAGGGAAAACCTCTGGAATTAGAGTCAAAGGGCTAGGTTTGAATCTGAGAGCTGTAATTTACTGCTTATATAACCTTGAGTGAATATCTGAACCTCTCTGGGTGGGGTCTCAGTTTCTTTCCTTCAAATGACCCTTAGAACTTATATCAATTTAGAAAAAATATAGTTGTAATATTGGAAAAAGTCTTGGCTATGAAACCAGGCATTTTGAGTTTATATCCCACCTCTGATGTTGACCATCTTTGTCCGTCGGTGGGCCTCAGTTTCTCCATCTGTTCCAATGAGGGGGTTGGGTTGGACTAGAAGGCCTGAGAGGTCTACTCCAGCTACATCTCTGGTGTCACCATTCCAGGATCCCAGTAACAGAAACCGACCCCTCTTCTCTACCCTCTACGACTCTTGTCCATGTCCTCCAGTCAGTTCACCGGAAGGGTTACCCAACAAGCCGGAGACTTTCCTTGCTTACCCCTGACATTGGCATGGGTACCAGTGATATTCCGGTGTCCATCTGTCACCCATCACCCTTGACACATCACCAGCCCATTCGCTCTTACAGGATCACAGACTTGTAGCTAGAACGGAGCAAAGTAGGGATCAAATCCAATGTCCCTCATTTGACTGAGACTCAGAGTGGGTGAGTAGTTTGCCCAAGGCCACACAGCTAGTTGATGGTTCTGAGGTCAGATTTACCCAGACTTCAGGTGCTCTACTAACTACACCAGTCATGTCAATCATAGGGTCCAAGGGCCATTGAGGCCTGCACACTCCCAAGTGTGGCCAAACCAGATTAAAATATAATTGGGCAACTATTTTTAAAAGTAAATATAAATACAATAAAAGATAGATAATGTTAAAATGTGTTTTTTTAAGTCAATATGCAGTCTGCAGGGCTCCTTATATATGATTTAATGGCCACCATTTCTATTTTAATTTGACACCCCTGAACTATACCATATTGGTTCCCCCATCACATGGTTCTTTGACGATGTCATTTCATCTTACTGTTTTCTTATTCCTTAGTCAGTTTTACTTCTGCAAAATGAGAGAACTGGACTAGACTGTCTTTAATGTTACCTTTGGACTCTTAATCCTACAGTGCAATAAAGCCATAACCTCAATGGAGGGAAAGAGCCAACCTCGCATAGTAGTCCTGCACTGAAAATGGGTCTGCAAGCATGTTTGATTGGGAATAGGGCTTTTTTAAGTGATGCGATTATTACCAAGTTTGAAATATTTATCAATGACTATTTGTCTATGGAAAAAAAAATTACTGAGGCAAGCGCTTAGAGAGGAGGGACATATGTGTGATTCAAAGTAAAAAGGTGGGCATTCATGCTAAACTTTCAATAAAATAAGTTTAACTAGTCAAGATACATACATATATACACACATAGAGACATATACATATGTGTGTATTGTATATATGTACATATATATCCTATTTTTCAAACAGTTGACTAGGATAGCACTTATATCTACACATAGATATGTTCTATATATACATAATGCATATACATACATATAAACACATAATGCATATGTATGTGTATATAATGTACGTATCAGGTAGCTAGGTGGCAAAATGGATGGAGTGCCAGGCCTGGAGTCAGGAAGACCTGAGTTCAAATCTAGCCTCTTATACTTACTAGCTATGTGACCCTGGGCAAGACACTTAACTATTTGCCTCAGTTTCCTCATCTGTAAAATGAGTTGGAGAAGGAAATGGCAAACCACTCCAGTATCTCTGCCAATAAAACCCCAAATGGGGTCACAAACAGTCAGACAAAACTGAAAAAACTGAACAAAATCAACAATGTATGTATATATGTGTATGTACGGGTATAAACACACACGTGTGTGTGTGTGGATATGCAAGGTATCCAAAAATCTTATTACAGTTTAAGATACTAAAGCTTAAAATTATACTAGACTTTTGAAGGATGAAGTACATGTATACATGTATGTGTATATATGTGTGCATATATATATGGATATATACATGTACGCATATGTGTATAAGGGTATACATGTTGTTATTTGGTCATTTTTCAGTTGTGTCTGACTCTGTGACCCTTTTCTGGGGGTTTTCTTGGCAAAGATCCTGGAGTGGTTTGCCATTTCCTTCTCATTTGACAGATAAGGAAACTGAGGCAAATAGGATAAAGTTACTTGCCCAGGGTCACCCTGCTGGTAAGCGTCTGAGACCTGATTTGAACTCAGGAAGATGAGTCTTCCTGACTTCAGGCCCATTGCACCACCTAGCCTCTAAATCTATGATCCCATGAATGTTAACCTATAGAGGAAAGCTGGGAATGGTATCCCAGTTTCCCATCCTGGAAGACGAAGCAAGCTGAGGATAAAGACCAATTTTAGGCTAGGCATTGGATGTTACAGAAGAGCTCACTATCAGGAGGAAGTGAAGCAGTACAGTTTACGGCCCTAAAAGAGTAAGAAGTGTGTGCCTCAAATTCGAGCTTTCTTCAGGGAAAGATGATGCGTTGTCTGTCAGACCTGTCATACCAAGAGCAGATAAAAAGCAGGGGAGAAAGGATTGCTCAGATAACTCTCGTCTCCAAAGCAACCACTGTCTGTTAGGGCTGTTGAAGCTGACACATTTTAAATCCTGATTTCCACTAACATTAGACAGAGTTTCAGATGAGCTAATCTAACCTCTTCATTTTACAGAGCAGGAAACTGAAGTCTGGAAAGGGCACCAACCCCCCTATCTAATCAGTTTCTGATTTGGGTGATTCTACTACCATAACATCTCACAACTGTCTCCTCTTCTCCCCCACTTCTATCACAACCAGATTGCCCAGATAATTGGAAATACGCTTCTAATTTGACTCTCTGTTTCCAAGACTCTCCCTTTCCCATACAGCTTCCAATTAACTTCCTAAATAATTTTCCTCAAGTGTAACCGACCAGATTACTCCCCTGCTTGAGAAACTTCAATGGTTCTCCTCTAAAGGTCTCCATTTTGGGAGAATCACCCCAGACTGACCATGCTTTGGTCCTGTTCAGGCTGGGCTTCTGACTCTCCAGTGTCACTACCATCCTTCTCCCTGACCCCTCAGGGTACCTTCTCTCTCGTTACCGGTCCACCCTCGTCAGCCCCTTTATAAGTGTCATCTACTCCCATTAAAATGTAAGCTCCTTGAGGGCAGGCACTGTGTTTTTGCTTTTATCTGTATCCCCATCTCTTAGTACAGTGCCAGGTACTCAGTAAGCACTTAATAAATGCTTGTTGCCTGCTTGCCTCCTCACCTTTCTATCTCTGAATTTTTACTGGTACTATTTTTCCCCTTCTCAATGACTCCCTCCTCTCTTCAATCTTCAGTAAGAGAATAACATACTGAAGAGGTAGAAATGTTGTCTTCAAAGGTAGCTGGGTGGCATGGTGGGGAGAGTGGGGGACTGAGAGTCAGGAAGACCTAAGTTCAAATCCTGCCTTAGATATTAGCTAGCTATGTGACCCTGGGCAAGTCATATAACCCCTTTCAGTCTCAGTATCCTCAGCTGTAAAATGGAGATAATAATAACAACTATATCCCAGATTCGTTGTGAGGATCAAATAAGATTCATAAAGTGAACATTAAGGCAGCTAACTACTATAATTATTATTCACCTAAGGTGAACACACCATGATCAACTTGCACTGGTTTTCTACACCTACAGGCAGGGTCATGAATCCAGTAACATCCAGGCCATGTCACCAGGATTTACTGATAAAGAAGGGGGAAGCCCAGCTTCCCAGGCCTTCCTAAATTTAGGATTCAGCAAATTCAAAAGGCTCTCCAAACAGCTTCCTGACTGTAAGCTGCTTGAGGGCAGGGAATGCCTTTTGCCTTTCTTTGAGCTTGGTACTTAGGACAGTGCCTGGCTGTAGTACTTACAGGCTAGTAGGTGCTTAATAAATGTTTATTGACTGGCTACCCAGTTCCACTCTTTTTTTTCCCCTAATTTCTCTCCCTCCAGAAATTTCCCTAGATATGCTTAGCTTGTCTGAATAAAAAATTATACAGTAATATACATGTAATTCACTGACCATACATGTCTAATGACCATGGAGCATGTGGTCTTTAGGATCATAGATCCAGAGATGGAAGGCATCTGAGAAGACTCAGATCTAGAACAAGAAATGACTTGGCCAGAGTGTGATAACACCTCTATTTACCCCAACCCACTCCCCTTCCTACCACGTGGGTGAGACTTTTTTTTTCCCCTGAAAGTTTACAAAGTTGAGCCAGAGTCTTGATTGACCCAGAGGGGTAAGGCAACTTCCTTAGGCCGTATTGACATGGCTTCCTGGTCACCCAAGGCCCTTCAGATTCTGTCCTGTCAGCCAGACTCTCCATATGAAGATGAGGGGGAAAGGGAGGGGCCTGGAGTACCCTTGTTGAATATAGAGGCAGCTAGGTGGTACAGTGGATAAAGCATCAGTCGAAATTTATTTCAGTTGAGTTAGCTTGAATGTGAATTCTGTCCTTTGCCTCCAAATACAATTAGTTTGGAATCTTCTGGACTATCTCCCTTGGCTCTGGAAAGGTTCTAGAATACTTGAATTCAAACCTGGCCTCAAACATTCACTAACTGTGTGACCCTGGGCAAGTCACTTAACCTTCAGCCTCAGTTTCCTCCACTATAAAATGGTGATAATAACAGCACCTACCTCCCAGGGTTGTTGTGAGGATCAAACAAGGCACTGTTTGTAAAGCATTTGGCACAATGACCGACATACAGCAGGTACTTAATCTTTGTTCCCTTTGTTGAACAGTGCTCAGTATATGTTGTTGAAATCACAGGTCTTATAGTTATAAATTTCCAAATTTATGTAAATATCTAAGGTTGATAAATCATTTTTCAGTCTTGCCTGACTCTCTGTGACCCCTTTTGGGGTTTTCTTGGCAAAGATACTGGAGTGGTTTGCCATTTCCTTCTCCAGTTCATTTTGCAAATGAGGAAACTGAGGCAAACAGGGTTAAGTGACTTGTCCAGGGTCACACAGCTAGGAACTGTCTGAGACCAGATTTGAACTCATGAAGATGAGTCTTCCTGACTCCAGGCCTGGCATTCTATCCACCGAGCAACCTAGCTCTTCATCCCTGGCATACAGTAGGTGCTTAATAATGCTTCTTCCCTTCCCTTCCCTTCCCTTCCCTTCCCTTCCCTTCCCTTCCCTTCCCTTCCCTT
>NW_020954652.1:1835120-1862782 GCF_900497805.2 Vombatus ursinus | reverse complement strand
ATACCATAGCCAAGTAAACCTCTTTTTGCTTACTGTGGAATGACCTAAGACTGCCTCATTTCAATCCAACACTGAACCTAAAGAGGATACTAGCCTGAGTCTGGCTTACCCTTAACCCAAGGATCATAGGATACTAGATCTACAGCTGGAAGAAACTTAGAGACCATCTAGTCTCATTTTACAGATGGGAAAACTGAGGCCCAGAGAGGTATAGTGACTTGTTCACAGTTTTACAAGTAAATAAATAGCTGAACTGAAATTCAAACTGAAGTCACCTAACTCCACGATCCATGGTCAGACAAAAGTTTGTCTGGAAGAGATCTGGGGATATTAGTGGAATGCAGCCTTAATGAGTCGACAATGTAATATGGCAGCCCAAACATGGAAACAAGACCTGGGACTCCATTAAGGGAGTCCTGGCTTCTAGGAACTTTTCTTCTAACTCTATCACACTCTCCCATTATGGCCATTCTAGAGGAACACAAGTATTCTAGAACCTTCCCAGGGCCAAGGGGGATAGTCCAGAAGATTCCAAACTAACCGTATCTAGAGCCAAAGGACCGAATTCACACGTCAAGGTAACTCAACTGAAGAATGATCAAACAAAACTCTTCAGAGAAGGGGATGACTGATTTGACCTCAAGTGCATTCCTTGGGCTTGGAGTGCTCTCAGAGGAGGGCAAGGAAAATGTTCTCCATATTTTTCAGTTACAAGATAAAGAGCTTTTTTTTTTTGTGATTTCCTTCCCCTCCCTCCCCTTTCCCCCTTCCCCCTCCCTTTTCCCTCTCCCTGAACTGTGGCAATTACAATCTTTCTATTTTCTATCGATTGACTACATTGTCTTCAGGTACCTTGGTTAGGATAAGAATGTTGGTCCTACAGGATCCAGAAGAATGAGACAATTAAAGGGGAAAAAATACGGATTCGATAAAGAAATTCATAGTAATTTTGGACTGAACAAATCTGTTTCATCAGTCTGTAAAAGAACTGAACCACAGAAACTACTTGGGGCCAAAGTTACAAAGTAAACCAAAAAGGTTACTAAAACTGCTGCCTGATTTTTATTTTGGATGCTAATTTCTTTCGGTTCTTGTCATTGCTTTTTTTCTAGGCCTAGAGCAACACCAAAATGGGAATCTTGGACCTGATTCCTGAGAACACCTATGCCTTGATCTTGAATAATTAATAATAATAATAACAACAATATAATGCTCTAAGTTTTTCAAAAATGCTTTATATTAACCCTTCTGGGCATCAGTTTTCTTATTTTCCAAATGAGGAAGCTGGACCAAATGACCTCTACTCCTTTCCAGCTCTAAAGCTATGATCCTAAGTCATTCTCAGTTTTCCTTATTTATTTATTAAAAAAAATAATTGGGTTGAATGACCTGTACAATCTCTGCCATCTCAGCAGTACAGTGGATCAGGGGCCAAACCTGGAGTCAGGAAGACTTGCATTCAATTCTGATCTCAAACACTTAATAGATATGTGACCTTGGGCAAGTCACCTGGCCTCTGTCTGCCTACAATTTCCTCTGTGAAATCGTGATAATAATAGCACCTTCGTGCAATGGTGATTTTGAAGATCAAAGAAGATAAGATGTGAAAAGTGTTTTGCAGATCTTAAGTTCAGTTTAGTCAATTTTCAGTCATATCCAACTCTTTGGGAGTGTTTTCTTGGCAGAGACATTGGAGTGGTTTACAATTTCCTTTTTCCAGATGAGGAAACTGAGGCAAACAGAATTAAGTGACTTGCCCAGGGTCACACAGCTAGATTTGAACTCAGGTCTTCTGGACTCCAGACCCAGGGCTCTAGCCACTGTACCACCTAGCTGCCTCCTCCAGGGCCCTCTTTTCCCCTCATCTCCATATGCAAAGGAGATGCTAGATAAAGCTCTAGATAAAACAACATTGTATAAGTCTAAGATCCCTCTCCTAGCAAGAAAACTAACAATGACAAACTTAGAACACCAAGAAGGTGCAGGGTGGGCCTGGACACCAGCCATGAGTCTATGTTCTCATTCACAGTTTGGAGAATTATCATAGAAGAGGACTTACGGATCAGTCTGAGACATGGAGAGCTGCTGGTGCCCCAGGGGAAAGAGTACTCCGGCCTGGAGTCATGAGGACATGAGTTCAAATCCTGCCTCAGACATTTGTTGTTGTTTATCCTTTGTTCTCTAAGAGGACCAATGACATCAGAAGGGTGATGTCTTGACTTCCAAGTGAACTGGATTTAAGTGAGGCAGAGCTGCTCAGTCACCAGCCTCACTCTCTCCTCCAGAGTCATCAGAGTCCAGTGGCAAGACATAGATCAAGACACTGGTGATGGCCCCAGATGCAACGGAGACCTTGGCCTTTTTAAGTTAAAGTCTCCCAGGCCTCACTTTGTCTGAGGCAACACCCATTCAATAATTAAAGGCTAGGTAAGAATTGAGGCAAAAGATGGCCTAGTTTGCCTTCACAAAAGAACCCCCACAGACACTTACTAGCTGCATGACTCTAGGCAAGTCACTTAACCCTCTGCCAGCGTTTCCTCATTGGTAAAATGAGCTGGAGAAGGAAATGGCAAACCCCTCCAGTACCTCTGCCAAGAAAATCCCCACAAAGGGGTCACAAAGAGTCGGACACAACTGAACAATAACTGAAACTTACTAAACACCATGTTTTCTTGTAAGAGACACATTTTGGATGACCTCATCGGACCAGGACAAAAGGCCTAAATAAAGTCTTTCTCCCTGGAACCACTGGGACTCTTCTGACCTAACCCTTCCATATCCCACCCCAGAAGTCCTGCCTTCAGGGTTTTAGTATTTTTACCCACCTAAGCGAATTGAGTCTATAAGAGAAAAAAACCCAACATACCTTAACCCAACCTACACTTATTTATTTATTTGTTTGTTTGTTTATTCATTCATTTATTTATTTATTTTAGGCAATTGGGGTTAAGTGACTTGCCCAGGGTCACACAGCTAGTAAGTGTCAAGTGTTTGGTCTGACGCTGGATTTGAACTCAGGTCCTCCTGACTTCAGGGCTGCTGCTCTATCCACTGCACCACCTAGCTGCCCCCTGAATCTACATATATTTAGCCAGTCCTAATTTCAGACTCACTCACTTCATTATTTTACTTTTCCTCCTTAAGAGGTGAGTTGCCATGGAAGTCACCTCTGATGTTATTGTCTGTGTGCCCTAGGACAAATCACTTAACCTCTCAGGGCCTCATTTCTTCATCTATAGGACTAGATGGCATCTCAGGGCCCTTCTAACTTGAAATCAATGAACAACGATGTAAGCTCTTAGCTTAAATCTTTGAATGATTCCTTGAGCATTTTCAAATTACTATTTTAGGTTTGGGATATTTTCTGCCCCATTCACCACCATCTTTGGATAAAATCTGACACACATGAAAGACTTGACTAGATGAAGACTGTAAGCTCCACGAGGGCAGGTGTAATGTCTTATTTACAGTGTACTTCTATCTCTATGTAATATAGGGTGTACCAAAAGTCTCAATGAAGTTTTAAGTTATTAAAGCTTAAAATGACACTAAGATTTTTGGAATACCTTGAAAACAAGTTGGCAAAGCAAAAAGAGCACTGGCCTTGGACTCAAGAAGACGAGTCCAAATCTGCCCTCAGACACTTATTAACTGTGTGACCCTGGGCAAGTCACTTAATCCTCAGTTTCCAAGCCTCAGCTTCCTCATCTGTAAAAAAAATTGGGATAACAATAGCGCCTCTGTCTCAGAGTTGTGAGGATAAAATGAGAAAATATTTATAAAGTTCTTTGCCAACTTTAAAGCCTAGTATTATATCATTTATAATATTATGTAATCTAGAACTTACTCTCTTCTGTCTCTCTTGAACACACACACACACACACACACACACACACGATGTTATTACAATGGAAAGAACAGCCCTAGCTTCAGAAAACCCACTTCTAATGCTTACCTCCTTTGTACTCTCCTGGAGTAAGTCACCCAGTTTCCCTGCACCTCAGTTTCCTCATCTGTATAATGAGGAAGTTGGACTAGAAGGGGTCTGAGGCCCTTTCTGTTCTAGGTTGATGACCCTTAGGTGCTATGTGACCTTTAGCAAGCCCCTTAACCTTCTCCTCACTTTCCTTGTCTGCCTAATGTGGAAATTGGCCTAGATGGCCCCATGGAGCTCAAGGCCTGTGATTCCTTAGGATCCTAAGGTCTACAATGGACTGCCTTCTACGTTAATTCAAGAAATTCAATCACCTTATTTGGGATGTGCATCACTAATCAGAATTCAATTAAAGAGCAATGAAGAAGCACACTTCCCTTCTGGATTATAGGCCCTAACAAATTTGTCTGATGAAGTCGCCAGTGCTCCCCTGTTGTTCATTGCCAGGGAAAGCTCTCTAATGGGGGTGAGGACAAGAGGCGTCAGGGCATAGAGATTCAAGAAAGCTAGAGCAGAGTCAAAAACAAAAGGCAAAGAAAACATTTCTTATGTGTCGGGTATCGGCCTCTGTGGAGGGGTCATGATGACAAAAAATAAAAAGCAGTGCCTGCCCTCACAGAGCTTACATTTTCCCTGGGGTTGGCTGGGGCAGGGGTTGGGAGTGAGAAGGGATAATAGCATTGGGACGAAACCTGTGATTTTCAATTCAGTGAGCATTAATTAAGCACCTACTATGTACCAGGCACTGTTCTAAGCCAAGGATACAAAAAAGAGGCAAAAGACTGCCCCTGCCCTCAAGGAGTTTACAGTCTAATGGAGGAGCAACCATCTAATGGCCTCAACATGTATTCACAAGAACAAATATATACAAAGCAAGCTATGTACAGGATAAATAGGAAATAATTAACAAAGGGAAGGCACTAGGTAGGGCAGCAGCTCCTTAAACTTAGCTTTTAAGACCCTTTTACGTTCTTAAAAACGGATGTCTCCCCTGCCCCAAACCCTTTTGTTTATATGAGTTATATCAATCAATATTTACCATGTTAGATATCAAAACCTTAGTCTTATTACGTAAATAGTTTTGACTTCACAGACCCCCTGAAACGGTTCCCTAAGGGTCCCTGGACTGCACGTTGAGAACTACTGACCTAAGGGAATCCCAAGTGAGGAAACTCCCTCCCTCGAAGCAAGTGTTTTTTTCTTTCTCTTCCCTTCTCTAGCCCAGAAACCAAGCTGTACTCTTGATATAACATACACATGGGAAGATAAATCCAAAGCAATCTGATAAGGGAGAGAATGTTAACAAAAGAGGAGAAAGGATTAGAGAAGGCTTCTGGGAGAATATTCTTCTGGTGCAAATGTTGAAGAAGATAAGGATTTTTGAGAGGCAAAGTGGAGCAGGATCTTTGATTGTGAGCTGGACGGGAGATCTGGAATCATTTCTTTGCATTCTCCTCATTCAGGAACAGCTAAGGAAACGCGGGACCCAGGAAGGTCATCGGTTACCAGCCTAAGGTCACGTAAAGAGTGAGTGGCTGGATGTGAACTCAATGTTTCCAACGGTGAATCTAGGGCTCTTGGCACAACAGAGTGATATTATTCTATTGTTATTTAATAAATAACTAATGATCAAAAGAGCATGGCTCCATTAATCAAGGTTTACATAATTTTAATAACTATCCTCAACTCATGCAGTTGAAGCAAGAAATCAAGTCCTTTCAAACAAAGCCCAAAACATATTCCTTTTGGAGTTATATGTTTAAATCATTGGAACAACTTCAGATAAGAGTCAATTTCTAAATTAGGGACCACTTTGTGGGGGGGCGGAATGTTGGATGGAATGAACATAAAAAACAGAATCAAAATTCTGGACGGAGCCCCTCTTTTGAGGGCAAACCCATACCTTAACATTAGAAAGAGTTTCCAGATCTAGTCCCTTGTCTCTGAGCCTTTTAACTACTGGATATGAAATTCTCCAACAGAACAGGCTTCCACATAATTACCACATCCTGCATTCTGTTGCAAAACTACAGGTTATGATCTCAATTTTTTTTTTAATTTACAATTTTTAACATGACCCACATTTCCCTCTGTATCTTCCTGGAGAGAGAGAGAGAGAGAGAGAGAGAAAGAAGGGGCAGCTAGGTGGCACAGGGGATAGAATACCGGCCCTGGAGTCAGGAGGATACGAGTTCAAATACGACCTCAGACTTATGCTTACTAGCTGTGTGACCCTGGGCAAGTCACTTAGCCGCAATTGCCTGAAAAAAAAAAAGACAGAGAGAAAGAGAGAGCGAAGAAGAAGAGGATGATGAAGATGAGGGAGGAAGAGGAGAGAAGGGAGGAAGGAAAAGAGGAAGAAGAAAAATAGCAAAAACCCTAATTGAAATATTTTGAGAAATCTTCTTGATTAGGTGCTATAAAATATTATACAAGAGATGAACAAATTGACAAAACTCTAATATTTATCAGTATGCACAATATTGACTTTCATATTTAACTTGAGAGGGTTCAGGTTGCATCATCAAAAGTGCTAAAAGTCTATGATTATGCTGGAGAAATTTATGTGAAAATAAGGAATGCTAAGGTCACTAACAATAGTTTCCCTTGCTTTGTGTGGAGTGCCATGGCCAAAGAATTCTTCACCTAGTTCCAGACTGGTCCAACACACTCTTCAAAGATGGAAGAAAGTAAAACAACAGAGCTTCATCTTGAATGGCCTTGGAGACCCTATTTGGGTATCAATGGTCAGCTATTAATAATATTTAGTATTATTACTTCACTGTACCAAAAAATTCCTTTCTGTAGGATTTATGGTTTAAAAAATTAAGTCAAAAAGCATTTACTAAGTGACCACTGTGTGTCAGGCACTGTGCTAAATGCTGGGAGAATACAATAAAAGGCAAAAAACAGCCCCTGCCCTTAAGGAGCTCTCAGTCTAATGGGGGTAACAGAATGCAAACAACCAGGTACAAACAAGATGGGTACAGGATAAATCAGAGATAACCAACAGAGGGAAGGAACATCTTATCCAATCCATGAGTCACTTCTCTAAGTCACAAAAGTAATCAAGTGTTATTTAGATCAGGATTTGAACTCAAGTCCAGTCCATTTTTCATTGTATCATGAGATGAGGACAGAGTGAGGATTTGAACCTAATTCTTTTGATGCCAAGTCCATGGTATTGCCCCCTTTCTCACGATGAGGGTATATTTATTTGGAATGACTAGAACCCACTGTGGACAAGTAGAACAGTTTTAGGGATTATAAATGGGAGGTAGATGGTGCAACGGATAGAGTATCAGGCCTGGAGTTAGGAAGACCCGAGTTCAAATGTGACCTCAGACACTTTGTAGCTATGTCAGCCTGGGCAAGTTACTTCACCTTGTTTGCTTCAGTTTTCTCATCTGTAAAACAAGTTGGGAGAAGGAAATGGCAAATCACTCCAATACCTCTGCCAATTAGATCCCAAACAGGGTCATAAAGAGTCAGACATGACAAATAGCTGAACAACAACAAGGGATTATAAGAAATCTTAAAATTATGACCCCAAACTCCTCAGGGCACCTTGGGTAAATTGCCTCTCTTTGGCCAAAAAATTTAGGATCTAACTAAAATCCTTGAGAATGAAACCAGCTTTGTCCTACCTGGGCATCATCCTCTCAAAGTTCATTTCCTTATCAACCAATTATCCCAAACCCATCTATCAAAGCTACTAGAATTAACTATTCAATATTAGAGTCATCTAGTTAATATTTGTTTGGGGGGGGTTCTTTTAATGAACAAGGACAGAATTTTTTTACTGCTTCTCTTTTAACAATATCCCAGCCCAAGGCTTCTTTAGTTTGTGCTGGGTGAATTTAAGTGGTTAACAAACTTATATACCCCTCTGACTCTGATATATAATTCCCAAAGTCTCCACTTTACTCAAGCATTGCTAATATATATATATATATATGATATATAGCATTATATGTAATATATAAATATATATGAATGAATGAACAAACAAATAAAATAAATAAAGATGCTAGGGGAAAATCTGCCTTGGGTATGCATGAATTTTCCATGGACTATACTTTGTACCTAGTGCTTTTTCTCTTTAGGATCCAAATCATGGTCATGAACCTGAGTCAGATCCTTGAAAAGAACCAGGAAAAAGAGTATGTATCCTTAGGGGAAGTAGGCTCTTAACTGTCTTAGAAAGGGAAATATGCAAAGTCCCTTGCCTTAATGCACAGTTGGGTCTATGATGAAAATATTAAATACAGTCACTTATAGCATGAAATCTACTGGTCCATGGTGTAGTGGAAAGAACACTGGACTTGTTATCAGAAAAGTCACTTTCAAATACCGCTTCAGCCACATGCTAGATTTGAGACCATGGGCAAAAATCACTGCAGCTCTCCAAAACTGTTTCCTCAAGTCAAGCCTACAAGCATTTATTAAGCATTTACTATGTTGTTAGGCACTAGTAGTGCTGGATAAGTGCAACACAAAGAAAATCATGAGACAGTCCCTGCCCTCAAGAAGCTTACAGTCAAATGGTGGAGACAACATACAAACAGCTATGTACAAACACTAAATACAGGAGAGACTACAGATGCTTGGCAGAGAGAAAGCACTAGCATTACTCCTCTCAGAGAAGTACTCTGTTAACTCTTTGGGCCATCTAATAGTGAATTATTCTTATTTTTATAGTTATCAATCAATAAAGGTCTTTTTTTTTATTACAAAGATGCTCACAGCAGTATTAGATGTAATTTGAAAGAAAAGCACAGAACAACTTGGAACCAACATAAATGTTCAACCAGTAAAATGAGGCACCTTAATGTAACAGAACATTTTAACAACATTGAAATGAACAAGTATGAAGAATACAAAGAAAAGGCTGGACTGACTTTTCATGAAACAATGCAAAGCAATAAAAAGCAAACCAAAAGAATGAACATTGGGTAAAAGTCAGTGAATGAATAGACAAAGTATTTTGATGGAGACGAAGCTTGGTGAGTGAAAGTAGTAACACCTTACATTTAAAAAAAATTAATATCAATGTAAATATTTACTAAGCAAGTTTAGTTGTTTGTATTCCAAAATTAAATTCCTTATGCATTTATCAAGCACCTACAGGCTAAGCACGGTGTTAGGTTTAAAGGATACAAAGACAAAATGAAAAATCATCCCTGCTCTCAAGGAGTTTACACTCTACGAAAGGATGTATAAGCCAAATGTTGATATTTAATTTTTAATCCTACATTTATTTGTTAATTTTGAAGAGTAGACTTAGCAGCTAGTTAATCAGAGAAGAAATGGCAACACCAATTGGAAATGTGATCCACTAAATAACACAAGGTTTTGTAAAGTAAACTCTTAAATAACCAGAAGGGAGGAGAACTTTTGATATTTCCCTCCCTCCTTCCTTTCTTTCTTCTTTGTTTCACTTCTAGCTGTTTTTTCTTTCTTTCCTTCCTTTTTTTGTCAAGGACAAATTTTGTTTTGTTTTAAATTAAACTGTTCTGTCAACTGACCCACTCCATTGGACAAATTAAACAAACAAACCAAAACAAATGCTTTAATACATATGAACATAATCCAGAAAAACAAATTCCTAACATTAGCTATACCCAACATTGATGTCTCTAGCACCATTTTGGGTGTCTCACCTTTCTCTTCCAGGAGGTAAGCAGTATGTTTTCTCTTCATTCTTTTGGCCTCCTGGCATATCATTGCATTAATCCAAGTTCTAACATCATTCAAAGCTGTTTTTCCTATGATGTTATCACTGTAGAAATTGTTCTCTTAGCTCTGCTCATTTCTTTCTGTATCAGGTCTTTCCAGTTTCAATTGAAATTGTCTATTTCATCATTTGTTATGGTACAATAATATTCCATTACATTCATATACCGCAATTTGGTTAGCCATTCCCCAATTGCCCATTATTTTCTAATTTTTGGCTATCACAAAAAGAGTGGCTACAAATATTTCTGTACATATGGACCCTTCTCTTTTTTTGGTTTTGTTGAACATAGGCCTTGGAGTGGTAAAGCTATGTCAAAAGAAATGCAGGGTTAGGAAAACTTTTTGAGCATAGTTCCAAATTACTTTCCAGAATTCCTAGCTCAGTTCACAGCTCTGCCAACAGTGCAATAATGTACCTATTTTCCCAAAGCCTAACCAACATTTGTTATTTTCTGCTTTTATCATCTTTGCCAATCTGATAAGTATGCAGTGGAAACACAGTCACTTTTATTTGTATTTCTTTAATTATTAGTGAGTCAGATAAAATTATCAATCAAGAAACACTAATAATTAATTAGCAATTAAACATTGACAGCTTGGATCACTTCCCTTGAAACTGCCTGTTGATATCCTTAACCTTTTATCCTCTGAAGAGCAGCCCTTAGTCTTACAAATTTGAATCAGTTCTTCGTATATCTTGGAAATGAAACCTTTATCAGAGAAATTTGCTTCAAAGATTTTTTCCCCCTTTTGCCTTCTAATTTTTACTACATTAGATTTATTTGTACAAATAATTACATTGAATCAAATTTGCCCATATTACTTTGGTCACGAACACTTCCCCTATGCATAGATACAAAAAGTTATTCTTCCATGCTCTTCTAATGCGTTTATGATGTGACTTTTTATATCTATGTATCCATTTTGAGTTTATCTTGCTGTATGGTGTAAACTGTTGGTCTGAACCTAATTTCTGCCAGTCTGCTGTCCAGTTTTCTCAGCAGTTTTTTTTTTTTAAATAAAATAGTGAGTTATTCCTCCAGTAACTGAGATCTTTGGGTTTATCAAACATTATGTTACTGTGTTTCCTTCTCTATGTTGCATAGCTAATCTTTTCCACAGATAGACTGTGCTATTTCTTTTTAACCAATACTAAATCATGTTAATGATTTGCATATACTGCTGCCTTGTAAGTACAGTTTGAGATCTGGTGCTGAAAGATCCCCTTCCTCCCACTTTTTTTTTTCATTACTTTTTTTTTTTCATTACTACCCTTGAGACTCCTGACCTTTTGTTTTTTGTTACCAGTCTCCCCAGTGTGAAGTGAAACCTTCAATAGATAAAAACGGCAAATGTAGGAGGAGCTGTAGGAGGAGTGTAAAACTAAGACACTGCTCATGGAACTGAACCGCTGCAACCCTTCCAGAAAATAGGTTGAAACTATGCTGTATATACCTTTGACTTATCTATTCCATCACCAGGCTTATACTCCAAGGAGCTCAAAGACAGAGGGGAAAGATCCTTCTATGTTTGTAAAGCAGCACTTTTGATTGCAACAAAGAACTGGAAATAAGATGGGTGACAAACAATTGGAGAATGACCCAACAAGTTGTGGTCTATTACACAGTAAGGAATTATAAATATGAAGAATTCAGAGAAACTTGGAAGACTGGAATGAACTGATTCAGCATGAAGAGAGCAAAACTGGGAGAAAATAATATATAATCTCACAATAACATAAACCACTTTTGAAAGACTTTGAAACTGATCAACACAATAACCAATCAAGATTTTGGAAGATAAATAATGAAATATGCCTTCTGCCTCTGGGCAGAAGAGGTGGGCTACAAAGAGATGCAGCAGGAGACACAGATTTTCAGACATGGCCAATGGGATGCTTTCTTTTCCTTGCTAGCAAAATAACTCCTATTCAGCATTGCCTCATACTATCAATTCTTGTCATTTGCAGTAGTTATGTCCAATAAAGTCACCTTGTGAGCATTAAATTAGCAAATACTGAACCATCGCTCCTAGGGTAAATACAGGGTTAGGTTCCTCCCAGCCTCTAGTCCCAACATTTACTTCAGCACTATCCTGAGAGGTATCACATACAGATCAGCCAATTTCCTCTTCTTTTTTCTGGATGTGCCATATTGTTGATCCATTAACACCGAACTCATGGACAACAGTACTCTAACTCATGCCTGAATGAAGGCTTATCTAACACATGTATTTTCTCCATAAGACACATCAAAGCTTTCTTGTGATTAGGATAAGAACAGATGAGGGATTTGCCAGAACTTCAGTGCTACACTTGGGGGCCATTTTAAATAACAAAAGTACCAACCCAAAGCACAAAAATGAGTAAAACAAATGTAGTGCTAAATACTGCAAGAAGGACACCTATTTACAAGGAGGTAAGGGGTCATCTTGTTCAACCTCAGCTGGGAGCGAGATTTTTTTTTTTTCTGCCACTCTGAGCATATCCTGGAATGACCCTGGGGGTTGATTTAGAGGTTACAAATACATTTTAGTGAGTAGGTAAATTCTCAAATACAGAATCTAAACCATAAGAATTGACTGTACTTCGGTGAAGTAGGTATTCATTTGGCCAAAGAGACTTTTTTTGATTTAAAACAGAACCTTGAAAGGAAAGGAAATCTACCTTTTTCTATTACTTGCAAATCATCCTCTTTTCTTTAGTATGTCATATGCACTTTAATGGTAATTTCCACCTTTAAGCATTAAGGAATTGGTAAAGAATGGGGCAAATGTTGGCTCTAGCTTCTAATCAGTTTGATCACAAACTGTCATAAATCCAGGTGAGTCACACTATCAAAGGGAAATGAGAATCTCAAAAGACAAATAAAAGTCACTTTCCCATTTTCCCACTCCTCCTTCGCTCCATTTAATAGGGAAATTGATGCAATGAAAAGGGGAAAGGGAGAGAGGTAGAAGATGACGAGTCAACATGATATTACTACATCTTTCCTATTCAGTGAAACTTGAGTGAAATGAAGTTTAAGCCTTGGAAATATACACCTGGCAATTCTTAAGTAAGTCAGAGATTTAGGATATGACTCAGACTTCACTACTCATTTTAGGATAAAAATCATAGGGAAACTGGGCAGGGATGCACTAAATCATTACTAGTTGAAAAGTAATGGTTTCATCTTGTAACAATTTGTTTCTTGTTTAAATTAACTATTGCCACATGCTTTGAAGGCAAAAATAGGTGATAAAACAGTGGGGATGGGTATGTGTGTATATTGGAGAGGGGATACTGGAAAGAACAACTTCATATTAATCTGGGACCTAGCTCTCACTGGATATTTATTAGTCAATTTGTAAGAGCCCAAATTCCTTTCAGGAGGCTAGGAATGGGATATACATAATTAAACAAAATTGTGAAACTAGCATAAAACCTATTCTAGTTTTTCGAACATGCAAAGAGGAAACATGATAAAACAGAAGCATATGTACAAGTTTATGTGAATTGTGCCTACCCAGCCATGAAAAAAATCTCTTTTAATCTTGAGAGTTAACTCGGTGAGGCTTACTCTTTTTGAATAGTTTTCAAGGTTAAGTAATTTTTTTTTTAAATCAACCATATGGCCATCACCAGCCACTTCATAACTTACTACCCAACTCAAATGCCCAGACAGCAACAACAACAAAAAATCGTTCTCAAGTTCTAAGTAACTTTCAGCTGGTTTTGAATAATTACGGAGTGTCCCATCCAAGTGACCTTTTATAGCAAATGCTCTTTCTATGGACGCATTACCATCAAATAACAGTAACAGACATTTCCAGAGCATTGTCAAGTTTGCTCAGACCTTACATATGTATGATTATCTTACTGAAGTCTCACAACCATCAGGGGAAATAGATTACTCCCATTTTATAGATAAGAAAATTGAGAAAATAAATGATCCACATGGCGAGGTTCACACACAAAATTCAAGTCCAAGTCACTCCAAGTCAAGCAGAGTTCTCAAACTTCAAGATCTCATAACACTTTGGCACTCTGAATAATTATTAAAGACCCTTCCCCCCAAAGAGCTTTTGTTTATGTGATTTATACATATATGTGTGTGTGTGTGTTTATATGTGTGTATATCTATCTACATACTGTATCAGAACATCTTAATATTATGAAAATAGTTTTAACCTCAGAAAGCTTCTGAAAAGTTATCAGGGACCCCAGAGGTCTCTGGACTGCACCTTGAAAACCAATGCTCCAAGTTTAGCATTATCTACTACACATTAAGCTATTTTTGTTTGTCAGAAAACTATTGGATGTTTTTAATGTCCTAATTTTAACCCAACAAAAGTAGCATGATCCTTTTTTTTAGGTGGAGGGGGATGAAATACTGAGATTTTACTAGTACAGGGCACCCCTGGTGAGGGGACTCTGCTATCCCAGGTCAGCAACAGATCGACAACTTGTTAAGTCTTAGAAACTCATCTAAGAACAGAGATGTTAAGTGACTTGCCCAAGGTCACACAGTTATGTATCAGGGGCACATCTTCTTTAGGTCAGCTCTCTCTCCAACCATAAAACAGGTTATCTTGGATAAGCCTTCCAAGGAGGTAAGGAAACCTGGAGAGGAAATCCAGAACTTCAACCTAGAACACTATAAAACTGGGCCACTCCCCCTTCCGGAGCCCCATAGGTGATGCTGTTAGTGTTATTTCTTCAAGGGGCACCCTAAGGAGTAGTGGATGTCCAGCCATGGCTTCCATTATCTCAAACCTATCTTAATTGATCTCCCAAGCTCTTATTCTTAGATCACTGAATCAATCATCCTAGTGGCATATTGACTGATTAATTTATAGGGCTATATCCAACTACATAGTCAGAGACCAAACCACACAAGTTGAACAATGATAAAAAGTGAGATTTCCACTGAAGATCTCCAAGGGGGTCAGAAGTCTTAAGATCTTTTCAGAAAAGGCCCTTTGTTTTCTATACTGCAAAATAAATTAGCATGAGGGAGGCCAGCTGAATACCTACTTCATTGAAGGATGTGGTAATGCTACAACTAAATAGAAGCTATTCCGGGAGAATATTTTCAGATTTTAAAAAAAGGATCTGAGTCAAAACTGGAAAAAAACAAAAAACAAAAAAACCATGATCACTGACTCACTTATGACTAGGGAAAACGAGGTTTCATTATATTACCGATGCAAGTAAATGTTGCATCAGGTTGCATCACAAGACGAAACTAAAGCCAGACTGATAATGTACAGGGAAGGAAAGAGCTCTTTCTCTGCCACAATGAAAAGCAGCTAGATCACTCCAGATTTTGAGATCATATAACTAACGACTCAGTTCTGCTGCACTGTTTGAAAAACCTTTACAGAGTTACTGTGTGCTGAAAATTCTACCCACTAAACATGAGCTTGATGGAAGCTGAGGGACCCAGGGTGAAGTCACCAGTTTATGTTGGAACAAAAGTTGAATGTGCATCACCTTCTCAATTTAAAGATTTCTTCATTCTAGGCACTGAATTAAATGGCATCTTCTCACTGAGACAAAGACTCTGGAAGCAATATCTGTGAAGGACCTTGGTTTAAGTAAGGGAAAAGTCAGCTCAGCTCTATAAGGTCAGGAAAAAGCAAGTCTGATCTCCTAACAGAAAGTGACCAGTAGTCAATTCTCCTTGCCGCATCATCTCCAAATGGGTACCCAAGCATTTGCACACTTAAGAGTTGATCTGGATCTGCAGATTTCATTAGTGTCTGAGAGCTCCCGTTAGGTTAAGAGTTTGGCTGGCAAGTTAGTGACTTGTTCATGACACACACAGCTAGTATGTGTTAAGAGACTGGCTTGAATCCAGTTTGGACTACATTCTACTCAGCCATGTTCCCTCTCACAAACACAGTCTCACTGTAGAAAAGACATCTAAAACAGGGCTTTTATATTCATTTCTAACAGAGAGAAGGGGTTTCAGGCTCATTAAACTGTTAGCACAGTCCCTGTGAAGTCATCATCCAGGGATTTGCTAAGGGACTGCGTTTATTTACTTCAATAATGAAGAGTCACTGACTTGTAATCACCTGCTAAGGGCAGGAGCCCAAGTCCTCGGGTATCTTACTGTTTTTAGAAAGCAGCTCAAGACCAAACAACTGGGCTCTGTGTGCATGATAATGGTGCAAAGAGGGCTGAATCTGGAATCCAATATCTAGCTTCCAACCCTGGCTGTTGACTTATTATAGCTGTGTATCACTTCTATTGGCCTCAGTTTCCTACTCTGTAAAACGAGGGTGTTGGGACTACATGACCTCTAATATAGAGAGATCAACAGTAAATATAATGTGAGAAATGATTTTCAAAGGGTATATAAACTGTGAGCCCGCTGCCATGATTGTCTATGGTCTAGAAGAGACAGCCAAATGACCTGCTGGCCTCATTACCAAAATGATGAAATCATCCAGAAACTATGTCTCTTGAACCTTTTTTAATCATCAAGGTAATACATAGCTTTGAGTGTGTGCCTGGGATGAAACGGGAAGGAGGCGAAACCTTCGTAATGGAGAGTCTGATAGCTAATAGTAACCCGAAGTTAGAGATTCAAGGTACTGATAACGTAATTTGCAACAAAGTAGAACTAGTGAATAACTTGGCTGTAATTTACACAGCCTTCATTCACATCCTTCCGAACTGAAGTATAAACCTGACCCAGGCTCATTACAATTTATCCCCCCTTCTCATGGGGACTTTATAAGCTAAGATTAAAACCAAAGCATCTGGGTGATACCTCCTGGTCTAATTATAATTCATCACTAAAATCTTTTGATTGTTGAACTGTGCATATGCTGACTCAAGTTTGTAGCCATTTATAAAAATAATATTTTAAAAGTACTTAAATTACTTTAAAAATGTTACAGAAAGTAATATTTAATAATCAAATGCTAATAAACCAGTGGAAAATAGCAAGTAAAGAGCTTTGAAATTTGGAGGCAGGCGGGCAGGTTTGCCAGCATACATACACACTCATTGGAAAAAGTACTAGTTCCGCAGTCCAAGGACCTAGGTTCAAATTCTAATGCTATTTAGTCCCACTTTTTGACCTTAGCTTCTTCAACTGTACAATGAAGGGTCTCTCCGAAGTCCCTTTCAGCTTTATACCTATGACCATAGGTCATACGCATTTCTTCCTATGTGGAACATATTTAGTCACATCAAAACTCAACTAGATACATATGTGGATGTTACAAAAACTAATCGTAAATTCTATACAAGTAGATTAGAGTAAATGGAGGGGGCCAAAGCGAATAGAAGCAGTCCTTCATAGCTTACATTTGTATGGCATTTATGATTTAAGAAGCTTTATATGCTCTCCCCTGGTCTGAGAAAATACAAAAGACCTTGCCAAGAAGATCCAGAAAGAATTACAACCTTATACACTCATTAACTGGCTTAGTCATCACTATTAGATTTTTTTTTAAAATCTAGGAAGGACTCATCTGCAAACAGGTTAAGATCAGTCACAAGAAATCAATTTGCATTTTTCAAGAGCTTCTGGTTGTTAACACTTGCCTTAGGAGGAGGGTGCTGATTGTTTTGGAAAAATACTAGAAATCATAAACTGCTCTCATCCAATCCCTGACCAGTTATTGCTTAATATTTGTAAAAAAAAACCTTATGTTTTATAAATATGAAACATATATGCATATATACTTGCACTTCATTTTGCTTTGGAAAGTTGTATTAAGTCAGAAATACAAGAGACCTATGATAGCAATTAAATATTAGATAATTAGTGGTAATCTAAGTACTGAAGTACCCTCCGCTTGCTCATTCACCTACGACAATGTTTCGACCCACTAAATCAGGTAGGGCTTGCTCCTTCATGTTTAATAATGGTTCCTTATTGTGACGTTGTGATGTTAGGTAATTGTCAGACAACTAACTATGCTTCTTTCTACAGCACTACTTAAAATAGTAATGACCAAATGGACTTTATGGCTCCTCCAGGGTGTAAGTTTGTCAATTAAGTTTATAACAAGGAAGTACTATTGACTACATTCCACACTCCTTCCCTTTAACATCTTTACTTTGGGTCCATGTCTTCTGTCCCTGTCTCCCAGACCAATTCTAAAGTTATAAACCTGCACAATATAATCACTGGAGAAACAAATCCAGCACAGGTTTTGCCCCAGATTCATGAAGTTAATTAATGTAAATATACAAAGGGCTCCATCCTAGAAGTGATTCCCAAACTTCCTGCCAAGGAATTTTTGTTGGCAGAACCCCATTTCAATGTTCTCAATCTATCTCTACCCCTCCTCTGCCCTACCACCACCTTTTTTTCCCCTTCTTCATCTTCCATGATACCTGCAGCCTCACCTCTTTCTTGCTTCTCTCCCATTGAGATATTTTTCCCTATTCTTTTCCTTTCTATTTCCACCTCAGTCTCCAACCACTCTCTTGGCAGCTTCTTCTGGCTCTGAGCATCCTTCTGTGCCCAGGAAAACAGAAGCTTTGCTTATTCAAAAGCTCCAGTCTCTTCCAATTATAACAGTGGTATTTCACAAAAAGCTTACAATTAAAAAAGCAAAGAGGTTGATCAAGAAATTGGAGCACTGAAGTGAGTCCTTTTTGGTGTATTAAACTCCAAAATATTTGAGGTGGAACAATATTACTTAGAAAATACTTACAGAAGAAAAGCATTCCAGCCTTTACTATTCCCATATTAGGTAACTCTTCATCCCAGAGTTAAGAAAGTAGCCCCAAAACACTTAGAAAGACAAATTAAAATATATTGTCAAAGTAACTGATGTTAATTATACCTCCTACAGAGTCTGTTCAGGAAAATTAAATCAGTCCCATTTATAAAGCATTTACTAAGAATGACTTCCAGCAGTCAAAAATTAGGTATCTGAAAGCTACCAAACTAACTTTTTATTCCCATAAATGTTCATTTTATGCCACCATGCTTGGCAGAAGTGAAAAGGTGGGTGACCTAAATTCCTATTAACTCATTCCTCTTTAGTCTTTTATTTGCAGTCAGCTTGCTCAAATTCAGAAGGTAAAACAAGGTGGTCTAAAGCCCAAAAGGAAACATTGAGCCTGGAGAAGTTATCTTCCTCAAATACATACACAAAAGGTTTTGAGCAATAGCACCTCCCCCACCATGATGTTATTTTCAACATGGAAAAAAGAAGTCTACAGCATGGTAGACAGCACTGGATTTTCTTCTGTTGCTACTACCACTGACTTTGGGTTACCTTCCTGTATCTGGTAAGTGCCTTTTGTTTTAAATCTACAATTTTGTGTACTGAACTTGAGGGATCTGGTGGTTAAGGAAGAGTTGACATTTGCAGACTGGTTATTTTAGGATCTATGAGAAATCTGCCTGTTTCTCTAAAATGTAAAAAGATGCAAGCTGTAGATCCCGCCTACCAATCACTTTCCCTCTTAGTGCTCCAGAAGCCAGCTGACCTAAGTAGAGGTGGAGGTCAGTGAAGCAGAGAGAAAACTAGTCAGTTTCTACGGGCACCATCATAGCCATCAGCTACATTACGTCCCTGCCCTGAATTAAGAAAACCAGTGGGAAGGATCAAAGGTCAGGGGCATTTGTAAACACCTCTGAAAAAGACAAGCCTTAGAAACATTTGTCAATGTTAACTTCGTCAGGTTAATGTCAACTTTAGTTAAGTTAAAATCGAAAATAATTTTGTCAATGTCAACTTTAGTCAAGTTAAAATCAGAGATGACCCTTCCAAGACATCAGGGACAGTGTTTGATTGGTGAAGGTCCATGTCATTAACTGAAATACTCACATCCACTCAATTCTTCAGTTGCTTACAATTTACTGAGATTGTAGTATCTGAGGAAACTATCTGCACAACTCAATAGAATGCATGTGTTCTGTCCAGCCTAGTACTGGAAAAGTTTCAAGTCATGGCCAAATTGTATTTTCTGTGTAAATACAGCAAAGGGAGAAACTTAGTGGTTTGGTAATTTACCACAGGATTTTTTTTTTTAAACTATGATTTACTCCAGTTCTGCTCTGGTACCATACAGAAGAAAAATAAAGGCCTTACTTCTTAGCATTTGGAGGCAAAGGAAATGTCTTTATAAGCAGTAACTTGTAAAGTTACTTACAACCAGCTTTAACTAATACCTTATATATTAAACCATTAGTAAGCTAAGTTATCATTCTTATGTCAAACTTGAGTTGTTCTTAAGCTTTGTTTATGGTTTGGTCTTTAACTAGGTTAGTGTTAGGAGGTGCTATATAAGCCCAGCACATCTGTACACACAAAAGCTCCATCAACTGTTCAGGAGTAACATTCACCACAAAGAAGAAACAAGATGTGGCAGACGATCATCACCCATCTACCAACGCCTCTATCTGCTTGCCTGCTGTTTGAGGAATGGACAGCTATCACTGCAAACAGGTACAGGCCATTCGACCAAACAGGGTTAAACTTGTTTAGAGTAATCTATTCTGGTTGTGCTTATGTAGTTGATTCTATTAAAAAAAAAAAAAGTTAAGTCCTGACAAATTTTAGATCGCAAAAGACTGGTTTTGGGATCTTCAAATGACACCCAATTAAGAGAAAACACCTAAAGTTTTAAAAACTTGTTCTGGGTTAACTCATGTAAACAACTCTGTGTCAATGAAAAAAATCAGGCTCCTAGATTTTTAAGTTTGAAAGGCATTTCACACCAGTTAGGTTATGCTCTCTCATCTAAACTTGACTATAAATGACAAAGTTAGCTAGCTTCTTAACATATAAATAAGCAGGAAAGTTAACATGGTATTGGGACTAGTATACAAACCAAGGAGGTTTAGTCAAATTTCACCCTGTATAGCTCATGTTTGAAGAAAGCAGCTGGTGGGGAAGGAACTGATAATTCCCTATTGATCAGAAGTCCAAAGTTCACCAAAGCACACCAAAGCACATTAAAACTTCACTTTGTAGTTAAAGCAATTCAAACTAAAGCTTGACAGATTAGCAGAAGAAGATTATTTGGATTCAGAACACGTGCATGACTGAATAACCTTGCATACTATCTGCAACTACATAATTCTCCACCACCGTCTTCCAGGTCTGACTTGGGTAACAGCAATGCCTCCAAGTTGTGACTTACTTACTTTTAAGAGAAAAAAATTCTAAGGTGACCCAATGTTTAAGATGTGTTTTTTTATGAACATTTGTAAATATTTCTATTGGAAATGTTAGACCTATCCAAGTATATGGTGATCAAATTCATCTTTGGCATTTTACTGTGAAACTTATCAGTCCTTTTCCCTTAAAAGGTGCTTTTGTTCTACTGAAATCACAGAATTACTTTATTTTGTAGGTTAGTGGAACAAACTCCACCATCTGCAGTCTAAATGGTCAAAATCCATAGAAAATCATCTGAAATAAAGTCTGAAAATGGAGTCATCTATTATGTAGACAATATTTCATTTTGGGAGAAATTTAAAAATTTAGAAACATACCTTTTGTCGAATTCCAGCTTAAGTGTTTTTGTTTTTTTTTAACTGTCTTGAGGCTGATGAAGTGAAAAGCAACCAATCTTTCTGTAGAGTGATTAGTCTGCTCATTAAGACTATGGGACACTGGTCCCAGGATTTTCTAAGTGAGCAAGGCAATCCATCAGGGACAAAACTGTGAGCTTTTCAAAGGTGGGCCAGAATGGACATTTACAGTTATGTCTTCACTTTGACAGGAAAATCATTGAAATTTAATCCTCTGGGTTTATTAGGAGTCATCTTTGGTAGCACATTTACTTCCTTCCCTCATTCTCATCTTGTGGAATTACTAGCCCTTGAGTTAAGTTTCCATGTTATGACTGATTCTAGAGTTTAATAAATAAAACATGTTAACACCACCGTGTTTTCCTTAGACTTCCCAAATATTCCTACCCCAGTGGTCTTCATTAATCCATGTCTTTATCAAATATTTCCCAGCATGACTTGTGTGCCACATAGTCTTTTAATAGTCTAACATCAGTGTGAGAAAGTTTAGCTGTTCCTACGTAATCATGACAAGAGATTAATTAAAATGCCAAGATAGGAAACAATTTATTATAGAGAGAAGAAAAATTTCTCATCCAAAATATAGAAATCTGTACAACTTTGCCACAATCAATATACATGAACTGTACAAATTTACACCAGTTCATAATTTACCAAATAAAAGATGACTAACAAAGTTCACAAAATAGATGGTGGTTTGTGGAAAAGACTTTTACCCAATTAAGTACAAGGAAAATTACAAACCAGACCTCCACTTTCTAAAAATAAGAAGTTTACTTAGTCTTAGAAAACTACAAGCTAGCAAATGTACAGAGAGCTGGCTGGTGCTAACACCACAGTTCAGACAGTGTCTTTATAAGGTCTTTTTAAAGCCTGTTGCCATGGCAGATTCTGGTCACTTGCTACTTCCAAGGCCAAAAACACAATACAAGGTCTGACCATTTTCCCAGGTCATGCTTACTCTAGTTTATTGTCTTATGTACATTTATACATACTGTGAAGTAAGTGCTAGGTAAAAGTCTGTCATACAATTTCCAGTACTACCATGTTTAAAACATTCAGCTTTGCTACTGAGCTGCCAAAAGGGTTAACTAGAACAATTTATAAATGTAATAGTGCAAATGTACTCTGCAAGATCTACTGCAGAGAAAGATTCTTTATAAATACAGATTTGGGTTGAAGGGAATGATGTAGAAATTAAGTAAAATATCTGGGAGAAACCAAAACCACCTTAGGACCTCACTCCCTAGCAAAGAAAGTGATCATTGACTTGGACTCACAGGCTATTAAATCATTGAAAGGTACTGTCCAAACTATGGCACTGTCACTTAAAAAAATTTACCACTCTATCTTGTGCCAGATCTTCACAGCTGTGACATGGTTTAAATTCCATAATCCATCCCCAAGAGGAGCCCACCCAAAGCAAAAATCAAATTTATCCATCCATTATAAGATGATCCATCCACAGACTATATCTTAACCTGATACAGTCATCATATTGTAGTTTTTGGAAGGGCTTGTTCTGCCCAAGAGAAGTTCCTCCTTACAGCTGATTCGGCTGTCTACCATTTGCACGTTGCTGCTATTCTGAGTGCTACCTCCTGCTGGCGAGGCTTCGTACAACACACAGATCGAGCCATCCTCTCCAATACGGTAAGACACTTCGTAAGGGTCCACCCAGAGTGTGAGTTCGCTTGGAAGAAGCCGGAACAGCTCCTGACTGCTCAGTCCAATCCGCTGTGCGGCCTGTCCGATCAGAGGATCCATTTTATGGTTGATGCGAATACAACGGTAACCTGATCCCTTGCAGGGTTTTTCTGGGAACCAGTGATGTTTGTAATGTTCTACAAAAGAAAGCAAGAATAGAGAGAGACCATGCTTAGATGTTATAATTAACTCGGGATGGACGCTACTTCTGCACTGGGCTCCGTGTCTCTTCTGTTCACTCCTCCAGAGCTGTGCCTATTTCAGGAAAGACACTGAAAAGAATAAGTTTGAGAATTACCAGGCTTAAGATCACTTCAACAGAGAATAACCAAATGAATTAAGCTACGGGGAACGGGGCACTTGGGTCCAGTGTGGGACACAAAGCTGGCTCCACAAGGAATCCCCCCCCCACCAGCCTCAACTCCAACCCCAGAGCCAGGCTTACTTCCTCCTACCCCACCCCTGCGATGTTTACTTTCCCCACCCCACCCCAAATTACACACACAATAGGGTTTATGGCTCTAGAAGGAGGCGCACACCACAGGATTAACAGAGAACAGAGCAAGGCAAAAACACCAACAAAAACGCCTCGGGATTACAGCCAATTTAGCCCAATTTCTCTTTTAATATCTAAGGTGGTGTGGGTAACCACATACAAGGATTTGAGGGTGGCATCAGAAGCAAGCAGCACCCCGGATAAGGAACCCCTGCCAGCCAGGCAACAACAACGGTTTTTTTTGGGGGGGGGAGGCGGGCAGTAAGTGGCTCAGAAACCAAAGAGAAGGACTCCTTTGTGTTCCCCCCGCTACACACACACACACACCCCCTATACAAAGAGATGGGGGGGCAAGGGGTGGACGCTACTCCTTTGCACGAGGAATCCTTTATTCTTAGTTTCGCCCCCTTTTTTCAACCAAAAGGAACAAAATTGGGAGAACCACTGAAGCTTTAAGGAAGGAGAGGAGCAGGGAGATGGGGGGCACCCTGGGGAGGTGGGTTGAGTGGGGGGGGAGGGACCCACCGTTATCGGTCAGGACGAGGGGGAGGGGCAGAAACGATCTCTGCGCGCCCAGGAGACTCCCTCCCCCCACCTCTCTCCCTCGAGCCCGCCCTAGTGGGGGCCCCCTCCCCAAAGACCCCTTTTGTCCCCGAGCGTCCTAAAGACCTAAAGCCCCGAGGTACCTCCCTTCCCGAAGCCCTCAGCTGCAGGGGGCTCGCCGTCTCCAAAGACCCCTTTTGTCCTGGGGGCTCTCCCTCCCCAAGGACCCCTCCCCGGCCCGGGGGGCTCCCCCCCATGTTCCGTTACCAACTGCCCCGCGGCGGGGTGGGGAATGGGAGGGTCCCCAGCGGCGCCCGCGCCCCCCGCCCCCAACGGCCGCTCACCTGCCAGCAGCTCCTGCAGGCTCTGGCTGAAGGTCTGCAGCTGCCGCTCGCTCGTGAGCCCCTTGGTGCGGAGAAACTTGGAGATGAAGGCCACGGCGGCGGCGATCTCGCGGATCATGGTGGCGGCCCGGCTGTAGAAGGGATGCATGGGGGCGGCGGGCGGGGGCCGGCCAGCCAGCGCCGGGGCGAGGCGGGGGAGCGGCGGCGGGCGGGGGGCTCCGCGGTCCCGGCCCGGACGCCGACTTTTTTTTTCCTTTTTTTTTGTAAATTAAAAAAAAGTTATTTTTTTTAAGGGGGCGGCAGGAGAGGAGGGAAGGGAGGAAGAGGAGGAGGGAGGAGGAGAGCGGCGAAGGCCTGTTCACATCGCTCGAGCCTCCTCGGCCGCCTCCGCCTCCTGCTCCGCAGCGACGGCAGATCCCAACACCTGCATTTCCAGCTCCGACGGGCGAAGAGAGGCGACCGCCGGGCGCCCCTTCTTATAGGGCCACGGAACGGAAGTGGCGTCGCCGGGAGGGGAGGGGGCCGCCTGCCAATCCGGCGATCGCACCATTGTGACGGAAGCAGGTTCGGAGAGGGAGGGGGGAAAGGGGCGGGGACGAGAGGCGGGGAATAGAGGGGGAGGAGCAGGAGGAGGAGCTGACGTCACCCTCTTGTAAACAAATAAAGCCTGAATTGGTGGCTGGTCTGAGAGCCGGCGGCGCTGGAGAAAGGAGGCGGGGTGCGCGTGCTGAGGCTCCGCCCCTTCTCGGCCAGGCTCCGCCCCCTGCTCCTGCGAAGCAACCCGGTGCTTCGGAGGTCGGGTTGAGGCAGGGCTGCTCCCAGCTGCGGAGATGACCCCGGGTCCTCAGCCCGGGCTCCTCGGGGGCCCCGAGCTCCCGCCCCTCTCTCCTCCGGCTAGTGGAGGATTGCGCAGTAGACAGGAGCGCGGGGACTAGAAATAGTGGTCGGGGGTTAGTGGTCCATGGCCCCTCCTACCAGGCTGGCCAGCGCAGTAAATAAAGTCCGGGTGTGCGCGCGTGCATGTGTGAGTGTGTGTGCATGCGTGCGTGTATGCATGCGGGTGTACGGGGGAGTGTGTGCCGGCGCTATAACCCACCGTGGGTGTGTGTGTGAGCGTGTCTTTGTGTGCTCGTGCATGCAGGATTGTGTGTCTGCGGGTGCGAGTACTAGCGCTGTAACTCACCACGAATAAAGTCCGGGTGTGTGCGTGTGTCTTTGTGAGTGTGCATTGTGAGTGCGCGTGCATGCGGTGGGGGGAGGGTGTGCTAGCGCTGTGACATGCAGTGAATAAAGTCCGGGTGTGTGTGTGTGCGTGTGCGCGTGCATGCGGGTGGAGGTGAGTGTGTGTATGAGAGTGAATGTGTGCATCTGTGTGTATGTGTTAAGTTGAAATTAGAAGAGTTTGCCGCATGCTGCCCTGGGGCGTCGGAGGAGAAATGGCCAGTACCTAAATAAAGAGCATTCCTCTTGCCCGCTTAGCCATAAGTCCTTTAGAAAAGACGTATTTTCTGCAACTTCCAAGAAGGTGAGAATAAGACTGAGCCGTGCAATGAAATTTGTGTAGCTAAAGGGGAGGAAATGAAGAGTTTTGCCTTGCACAGTTAAAATGGTGTCTGATCATCCTACTGTCTCTACAACGACAACGACACTGGGGAAGGGGGAGGACCGTAATGTTTTGAAGTAACATTTGGAAGCCCTAGAAAGAGACGTCTTGATTTAGTCGTGAACCTGCCCAGGAGAACTCGGGAGCAACAAAGCCACGTAACTATTGTTCCCTTCTAACTAGGGAAATGGCTTAAAGCAATTCACTTGGCCCTCCCGAGGAGAGTTAACCAAGGGCTCCAAAGAGGGGCGGGAGCGAGGGATAGAGATTAGTGTAGCAGACTGATGGGGGAAGCCAGGAGGCATAAATTGAACTCCTAACAGATGGGAAAAATAACGCACGACTTCTCTCTCCTGAGCATAGGTGGTCTGCAGTACTGCACAGCAAAACGCAGTTTTTTTTAAGGCTAAACAAACAAACAAAAAAAAAACTGTACCATAACCAAGGGAGAGAAAAGATGTGGGTGAGCTCACACACACACACACACACACACACTCTATCTCTGGCTTTTAAGTAAACGTACCAGGATTCATTTTTCCATTTATCACAAGATAATTATGTAACACATACTTAGTAATAAATTTCTACTACACTATTGTCCATTATTAGGAAAGGATTTGAATAAATAAGGACTTCGTTCCACCAAACAGGCATACGTTACCTTGGGACAAAGGAGTAAGATGATGTGGTTTAATCAGATGCAATTTGTCCTTTAGTTTAAGTTCATACAATATTTTATTCTTGGAATTTTTCAGGTAGAAGACTTGGGTTTGAATACCACCTTTGATACTATATGTCTGTGACTTTGAGCAGGGCACAGTCTTCCTGGGCCTCAGTTACCACATCTGTTAAATCTGTTGGACTAGAGGTGACTTTTAGGGAACCCTCTAATTGTACAGCCTTGATCCTCTATGCACATGCTCATCATATTTACAGTAGTCTGCCATCTTATTGTTCCTAAGAGACTAGAAGACAATTATTTCATAATGCTGATCCCTGCAGTTGAGAACATAATTTCTCTCCTCACTCACTTTACCTGGAAAATTGAGGGAGTTGAGATGGATATCATATGGGAGAGAAATTGAAATGATGTATCTGAAAGTGTTTTGATAAAGTAGAAAAAAAAATCAGTCCCCAAAATAACACTGAGGCATTACAAATTAATTGCTACTTAGAATAGTTCTTAATTTTGTAAAATGTTTATATATTTCCCAGAAGTCTAATGGCAAACTACAACCCAATGGGGGGGGAATTGGAGAGGTCAGGAATATATGTGTTTCTCAGTAGCTTTAAAATTTCAAAGAAATCTTAGCATGATAGCATTGTAATTTGAGATTATTTTTAAAAAGATCTCCAAATAAATTTCCAACACCTCAAAAATCCCTTGCCACACATGCAGAATTCCACAGGAGAATAAACTTCTATTAAAAAAAGAAAATCAACTTTGAAAATAAAAAGCAGAGACACTGTTTCACCACAGATGGTGCTCAAACAGCTCAGAATGAGAACTTTGTGAAAGTCAACTGCTGGATTAGAAATTGGAATTTCAAAGGGCAGTGAGGATGGGCAGATTTACCCTTCTGTCCCGAGTGACAAGATTATAAGCTACTCCAGATGAACATATCAGAGTTTGGTGAGGGCGATTTTTTTTTTTAACCTTCCATATCTACAGAAAAAGTGAGAAGCAAATCATTTTCCTCTGGTATTTATTTGGGTACATAGCGGAGTCAAACCTTGCTTTCTTCACTACACACACACACACACACACACACACACACACACACAAATAAGG
>NW_020954652.1:1812067-1835086 GCF_900497805.2 Vombatus ursinus | reverse complement strand
TAGTCATTTTAAATCTCTTGTTGGCAATTTGCCAGGTAGAAAACAGGATGAGGGTAAGCTTTGTACTTCCATCCCTAAATAGAAAGGGGGTAAATATCTAAGGGGGATGGGGAGGGAGATGTGAGTAATTGTATATTTATGACTTTCATAGCAATGAAAAATGAACAGATAGTCACACCAGTTTTGCATGTGTGGGTAAAGGCTGCTTAGGAGTGGATTACATATCAAATGGAAATAAAATGCCTGTCAATGCAGATTTAGGTAACATGGTCTGGTCCTCAGACTCTTATAACCTCCTTGGAATGTCTGCATCCCCTGGATACTAGGGAAAAAATTTGTGATTGAATGCACAGACATACCTACACACACACACACACACACCCCTTAACGATGCAGTTGTCTCTTAGGTCATTCATATATATACACACACATACCATATGTACCCATATATATGTATGTATGTATATATGTATGGTATGGTGTATATAGTGTATATATACCTATACATATATGTGTGTGTTGTGTGTATATGTATATATGCATGTATATATAAGTGTGTACACACACACACACACACCTTTTTTCATGGACTGCTTGATAACGTATCCCAGGGATCTCTAGCCAGGCCTCAGCACCCTCACAAATGTCCCAGGTCCACCGCCTACTCCCATAAAGTGTTTGATGGATTGTGAAAACTATAACAATTTGCAATTATGGCTGTGGAATTCACAGAAGGATGAGGTGTGTCAAAATTAAGTCCTTCACTTTATTTTTAATAGCAATACTGGAATTTCAGGAATTATGACGATTCAGAAATTCTCCTTCTCCATTTCTATAGTGATTAGCTTCTGGACACATTCAGGGGGGTCATTAATCATCTATCTATATCTGTCTTGAAAGGGAAGTTATATGGTCAGAGGACCTAGGTTGGAATTCTGTCTCTTTTGTCACTTATCACCACGTGACTTCAGACAAGTCTCTGGGCCTCTATTTCCCCAGCTGAAAAATAATAGAGTTACACTGGATGGCCTCTGAGGTCCATGAGTCTGGAGTGGACTTAATTCTTTCTTTGTTATTTAACATTACAGTGTATTATATAGGCAAGATAAAAAGCATGCCAAGCACTGTGTCAAAAACTGGGGGAAGTAGCAAAAACAAGAAGCCTGGCCTTCAAGGGGCTTAAATGTTCTTCAGTGAGGCAACTGGGGTTAAGTGACTTACCCAGAGTCACACAGCTAGTGGGTGTAATGTGTATGAAGTTGGATTTGACTCCAGGGACCATGCTGTATCCACTGTACCACCTAGCTGCCTCTTCGATTTGTTTTAAACGTCCCTACATCTAGGAGATGTACAGACGACTAATTGTTTGCTTGAAGTAAGTGGGTTGTTCATTGACTGATACATGAACCAGTTATCCGTAATTTTAAGAAGTCATTTAGTGCCACTGGCTTTGATCCATAGAAACAGTGATCAGTGCTCTATGTAGAATCCTTGTGAATGCAGATCAAGAAAAGTCTTCCTTTGGTACATCCATGAGCTCATACTAGGCAGCTAGGTGACAAAGAGGACAGAGGGCTGGACCTACAGTCAGGAACACCTGACTTCAAATGCCACCTTGGATACCAGCTATGTAATCCTGGCCAAGTCACAACCTCTGTTAGCCTCAGTTTCCTCAACTGTTAAATGGAGATAATAACATCACCCAGCTCTGAGGGTTGTTGCGAGGATCAAATAAGATAATATTTGCATGTTTTCCATTCATTCATACTCTTTGTGACCCCATCTGGGGTTTTCTTGGCAAAGACACTAGAGTACTTTGCCATTTCCTTCTCCAGTTCTATGCCAACAGGGATTAAGTGACTTGCCGAGGGTTACACAGCTAGTGTGTGAGGTCAGATTTGAATTCTGGTCTTTCTGACTTGACTCTGCCAGGCCCAATGCTCTGAAGAGCCACTGTGCCACCTTGATGCCACCTTACTACAGAAGCATAGTAGTAGGTGCTTAATAAAGGCCTGCTTCCTTCTTTCTACCAAAGAGGTTGATTCTCCATACCTCCTCACCCTGTGTGATTCTAATTAGTATCTTTGCATATCTATCCTACTTATTGGAGACCCTCCCCAGGTTTTAATATCTTAAGGATGAATCTCAAGACTGCCAGGCTATGTTTCATTTTTAGCTTGTCTTCTCTTCCATGTATATATGGTCCATAATATCTTTTATTATGCTCCTACCTAGGCACACATTGCCTTTGATACAGCCGCACATGTCTCTCCATTTCTCTTGGGGTTACTTATTTCAGCTCAGATTAGCTTATTCTTCCAAGGAAGTCCCCTATGATTTAAAACCATATGCCATCACTGAGATCTAGCCTTACTTTTATTTTTTTTTTTAAAGGAAGGCACGAAGATAGAAAACATGCACACAATGTAGAAGTAATTCTTCATTTTCCTGCCCTTTAGGAGGATTTTCAAAAAGCAAATAATCTGTTCTAAATCTTTATATGGCACTGGCCTCCGTGATGTTCCTTGAACAAGACACTCCACCTCCCAACTCCAGGCATTTTCTCTGACTGTTTCAGTACCTGAACACTTTCTGTCTTTGCCTTGGGCTCCTGGCTTTCTTGGCTTTCTGCACCTATCATTTTTAGTCAAGTCTGACTCTTCATGACCCCATTTGAAGTTTTCTTGGCCAGGATACTGGAGTGGTTTTCCATTTCCTTCTCCAAGCTCATTTTACAGATGAGGAAACTGAGGCAAACAGGGTGAAGAAACTTGTCCTGGGTCATACAGCTAAGTAAGTATCTGAGGCCAGATTTGAACTCAAGAAGATGAGTATTATTCCTGACTTCAGTCCAGGTAGTCTATCCACAGCACTACCTAGCTGCCCTGACTTTCTTCAAGAGTCAGCTAAAATCCCACTGTTTAAAAGAAGCTTTTTCTGACCCCCCCCTTAATTCTGACTCGTTCCCCCGTCGATTATTTCCAATTTCTCATGTCTATAGCTTGCTGTGCATAATTGTTTGCATGTTGTTTCCTATTTAGACCATGAACTCCTTGAGGACAAGGGCTGTGTTTCTGTCTTTCTTTGTATCTCTAGCCCTTACTTAGCACAGGACCTGAAACAGGTAAACCCATAGTACCCACTGCAGTGGGGAGAAGTATGTGTCTGGCCCATCAGCCGGCTCTCTATTGTAACAGGTGTGAGTCGATGGGGGCCTACACCAGGGTGGTGGCAAGAGCAGAGGAAAGAAGAGGGTGTTTTTGAGAAAAGTTACAAAGGTGAAATTGACAGTTTGGATAGGGTGGGGGGAGACAGTTAGTGAGGTGTTAAGGAAAACACCTAGGTTAATCCTAGAGGAAGATGGTGGTGACCTCAACAGTTAATAGGGAAGTTAGGAGGTGGGGAGATTTTGGGGGAAAGATAAGTGAGTTCAGTTTGGGACATATTGAGTTTAAGATGTCTGTTGAACATCCAATTTGAAATTTCTGATAAGCAGTTGGAGATGCAAGACTGGAGGCCCACAGAGAGGTTAGGGCAAGATAGGTAGCTTTGAGAATCATCAGTGTAAATTTACGTCCAAAAAGGCAATCATACTGTGCGTACCCTTTGATCTAGCAATACCATTACTAGGTTGGTGGCCCCAAGAAATCATAAAAAAAGGGAAAAGGACCCACATGTACAGAAATACTTACAGCAGCTCTTTTTGTGGTGGTGAAGAATTGGAAATTGAGGGGATGCCTATCAATTGGGGAATGGCTGAACAAGTTGTTGTATATGAATGTAATGGAATACTGTTAAGCTATAAGAAATGATGAGCAGGAGGATTTCAGAAAAAAATATGGAAAGACTTACATGAACTGATGCTAAGTGAAATGAGCAGAACCAGGAGAACATTGTACCCAGTATCAGCAACGTTGTGCAACGATCAACTATAATTGACTTAGCTCTTCTCAGCGATACAATGATCCAAGGCAATTCCAAAAGATTCATGAAGGAAAATGCTATCCACATCCAGATAAAGAACTGATGGATTCTGAATGCAGATCAAAGTATACTATTTTCGCTTTATTGGGTTTTTTTAAAAAAATTTTTATTTTGTTAGTTTCTTCTTTCACAGCATGACTAATGTGGAAATATAATTTACATGATTGCACATATATAACCTATATCAAATTGCTTGCTGTCTTGGGGAGGGGGGAAGAGGAAGGAGAAAAATTTGGAACTCAAAATCTTTCAAAAAATAAACATTGAAAATTGACTTTACATGTAATTGGAAAAGATAAAATACTATTAAGTTTGTTTTTTTTTTTTAATCTGGAAAAAAAAAGAATCATCAGCACAAAGTTGATAATTAAATCCATTGGATCTGAGGAGATCATCAAGTGAAATAGTATAAAGGGAGAAGAGGAGAGTGGCCCAGGATGAAACCTTGGAATCCACTTACAGTTATCCAGGCATGGCCTGGATAAAGATCTAGCAAAGGGGACACTGAAAAGGAACACTTAGGTAGAACCTAAGAAGAACCTAGACAAAAGAGAACATGGAGGAGGAAGGTGATAGACAGTGTCAAATATATGTTTCCCAGAAGTCTAATGGCAAGCTACAACCCAATGGGGGGAGGGAGGAGGAATACACAAGTGTTTCTCAGTAGCTTTTAAATTTCAAAAGAAATATTAGCATGATAGCATTGCAGAAAGGTCAAGAAGGATGAGAATTGAAAAAAGGCCATTGGATTTGTCAGCTAAAAGAACATTGGAGAGAGGAGTTTGGGTTGAATACTGAGGTCAGAAGCCAGTCTATAAAGAGTTAAGAAGACAGTGAGAAGATAGAAATGTCCCACAGCTAGGGAGTACTAATGGTGGAATTTGAGCTTGGGTCTTCCCAACTCCAAATCCTTTGCCTATCCTCCAAAGCACCACCTAGCTGCCTAATTGAAATAAACCTCAGATATCAGGTAGTTAATTTGTTGTCTGAACAGCTATCCCTTCTACAGTATTTGCCCCCAAAAGGCTATCCAGGCTCTGTTTGAAGACGTGAAGTGATAGGGACCTCCCTGCTTCTTGAGGGGAACCAGCTTTTGAATACCACTGATACTTAGGAAGTTTTCTTACATTAAGAGGTGTGGGGGGGGTGGATTATCATTGGGAACTTCTAGTCTTCGCTCCTAGTTCTCCCCTCTTAAGCCAAGCAGAGCAAATCTAATCACATGTTCCATGTAATGTGTGGTGTTTAATTTTTTTCAGTCTTGTCCGACTCTATGTGATCCCATTTGGGGTTCTTGGCAAAGATACTGGAGTGATTTATCATTTCCTTCTCCAGCTCATTTTACAGATGAGGAAATTGAGGCAACCAAGGTTAAAGTAACTTGCCTAGGGTCACACAGCTAGTAAGTATCTGAGGCTGAATTTGAAGTCAGGTCCTCTGGACTCCAGGGATGGGAATCTATCCATTGAGCCACCTAACTGCCCTTTCCAAAAATGGCTACTGGTATTTGCCCTAAATATTTTCTTCTCCAGAATAAAATATTCTCAGTTCACCCAGAGTCCTCATGTGACATGGTTTCCAGTCCTCTTAGTATTCTAATTAGCCTCCTATAGATTCACTCTTGTTTGTTAACAGTTTTTCTTAAAATGTGATATCTACCTGACCTTAATATTCCAGCTGTAGTCATGTACTCATGGCTAAGTACAACAGGACTTGTACCTTCTTTATTTTAGGCACTAGAATCTATTAGTGTGTCCTAGAGACATGTTGACTCATTGGGTATGTAGCTATGTTTGCTGTTGGCAAGGAAAGGCACTCATGGACTTGATTCAATGAAAAGACAAAAATTATTTACAATTAGCAAATCAATCTTCACACTTTGCATTTGTACCTCTAGAACAGTTCATTGTACTTTGTTGATTGGTATGTTAGCTGGTGCGGTGGATAGAACACTGGACCTGGAGTCAGGAAGACCTAAGCTCAATTCTGGCTTCAGATACTTGCTAGCTGTGTAACCCCTGGGCAAATCACTTAACCCTATTTGCCTCTGTTTCCTCATCTGTAAAATGAGCTGGAGAAGTTTGCCATTCCAGTATTGTTGCCAAAAAAATCCCAAATGGGGTCACAAAGAGTTGGACACGACCCAACAACAATTACAACATATTACGTAAAACAGGGCTTCTAAACCAGTCAAACATTAATTAAGTGCCTACTATTTACCAGTCATGGTGCTATGTTCCAGGGTTACAAAGAAAGGAAAGCCCCTATTCTCCAGGAGCTCACAGGCATGCTTAAGAGGTTGTTTGTTTGTTTTTTAATGCAGGTAAAGAAATTCCCCCTACACTATTATTCACACTATTTAAGTTTGTTTGTTTGTTTCCCCCTGATGGGACAAAGTTAGCTATGTTACCTAGTAGAGAGAGTCCTGGGTTTGGAGTAAGAAAGGCTGGGGGGGTCCACATCATAACTTCAAAAAATATTGGCTAAAGTTGAGCAGGCATTCAATCACTCAGTTTTCCCGTCTATCAAAATGGGGATACTAATCGTAGCACTTGCAGGATTGTTGAAGATCAAATGAGATGTTATATATAGTGCATCACAAACTTTGAAAGTCCTACATGTGTCTATTAATACTAGTTATTATTAATCTAATATAATCCAATAAATATTTATTAAGCTCCTACTATGTGCCAAGAATTGTGCTAAGTGATGTGGATACAATTCTAAATTAATTAATAAAAAATTAATAAAAGAAAAGATAATCCCTTTTTTCAAGGAGTTCACAATCTAATGGGGAGGGGGCTGAATACAATACACAAAAGGAGATAGGAAGGAGGGGGGACTCCAGGAGGCACCTGGGCTCCAGAGCATCTTATTGGGTCTAGTTGAAACTAGACAGAGCAGCAGATGCAAAGTGAAGTTAGCAAAAGTCCAGTTTCTGTCCTCTATAAAGGAAGGCATTGGGAGGAGTTGGTACTCAGCCTTCCAATCAGAGGGCAGAGGAGCTGAGGGCATGGCATCAGTTAAATCTTGAGTTAGCAGCATGGTGATGACATTAGAGATGAGAAACTTAACCTGGGAGAGGCATTTAATTCAGTGGAATTGAAACCAAGCAGAGCAATTTATTAATATTTATTAATAAACATTTTAAATATTCAGTCAAGAGGCTGCCTTATTCTTAATTAGTTTATGCCAAATTCATGACTTTTTACTCTATTAATACATGAAAATAGAGAGTCGGCATGGCAATGTGATAGCAAACCGGAGCTGACTTCAAAGCCTTGGGTTCAAGTCATGTCCTTAACACAGACTCATCATTTGACCCCAGGACAAGTCATTTCCTGGTACTTGAGAAAACTCTCCAAAAGGAAGTTAGAGATGTCAGCCTGCATTGGTAGATGAAATTTTCCCCTCCGTGAGTTCTCCCCATAACCAATGAAATCACAAGCCCACTTTCCATCCCTATATTAAAATAGAGTTTTTTGTTTTGTTTTTTAAAGGTGAAATCCAGCTGAACTTCCTGGGCTCAAGAGCAGGGAGGGACTGTTTTGTTTGTCAGCACCTAGCATTCTTGAGCATTTGAAAGAATTTAACAAGTGCTTGAATTGGATTGAATCAACAATCAGTTGATTATTAAGGCCTTGAGTACCCAATGTCAGGTTTTCTCTACTGCACCCACGTTAAAAATTTCACTTTCTACAATGCCCCTCCTCAAAACTTAGTCTAGCTAATTACATTAGAATAGATAGGGTCACACCAAGGAGATAATATTTGTAAAGCTCACAGTACCTGGCACATAGTAGGCGCTATATAAATGCTTATTTCCTTCCCTTTAGGGGAATTGTAGGCTAGATCTATCCTGCACATGGCCCTTCTTACCACAACTGTTGAAAGTTTGCCACTATCATTCAATTCAACTAAATGCCTACTATATACAAGGCACTGGGGCTACAAAGACAAAAATAAGCTAGTCCCTGCCTTCAAGTAGAGTTCATTTTCTACTGTGAGACACAGACATATACATAGATGAGTAAACACAAGGTAATTTGAAGGAAGGAGTGAAGGTGACATGCTAATTACTCATCTGCCAATCCAGAAAATTCACTTTGGAGCAGTTAAGGGAAAGGACAAACTTGTAGCTTGGAATTGTCTAACAGTGGAATTAACCCGTTGGACATGTAAAACCTTTCTCACAGTTTACCAGAGGATTAAACTATTTGATTCTCATCATATTTATTCAGGCTCATTCTGGCAAACATAGACAAAACAGACAGGTGTGAAATTATTGTTTTATTCCTCTAAAGGTAGAGAATGCATGTGTTAAGTACTTGACATGTATGCTTTAGACAATGGGAATATAAATGCAGCCCCCTCCCAAAAAAATTCCCAATTCTCAATGAGCATAACATTCAGTGAGAGAAGATGATACATTAAAAAAAATATGTAGGAACTGGGGGGGTAGGGAGCGGGAAGATAGAAAAATCTGGAGAGTTGGGATGGAGCTGGGAGGGTAAGGTAAGGTAAGCAAGGATGACTTGGCCAGTTCTTGAAATGGTGGTCCAGCCAAGAACTCAGAGGGCCCACAGGGATGTAGACATCTCCAGGCTACACATGTACTATAGATGTGTAAAGTAACACGCATGTGTATATATGGGATTTTGCTGGCCATACGTGCACAATAAAGTCAGGAGGAAGATGATAACCCTGCTATGATAGGAGTACTATAATTTCCCCATAACATGGGGTAGATCCATTCTTCTTCCTTCCCTCCTCCACTAGGGAGCAGATAGGACCCAAAGCAAGCCTGACACCTGATTAGGCTCTTTTTCCTTGGTACACATTCTTCCCCTACTCTCTCCAGCCCCCACAACCTGGGGTGGACCAAAGCCCTTTCTCCCTCCCTCTTGTGACAGATTGGTTTTCCCTAAATTGGGATAAAGCTGCCCCAGCAATCTGATTGGCCCTAGCTTTCCTGATGCACCTTCCAGGTCATCTAAAGGCGTAATAAGTCTGGGCCCCTCCAATCTTCTGGATTTCTGAAGACTATGCAAGTCACCATGACCTTCACCAATCAACCAGCAAACATTTATTAAGTGCCTACTATGTACCATGACTGCCCTTATGATCAAAAACATTTCTATGTATATATCTTTGTTGCATATAGGGGAAAGCGTTTATTAAGTCTTTACTCGGGACCAAACATGGTGCTAAGCACTTTAACAAATATCATCTCATTTGATCCTTACAACAACCTTGTGAAGTAGGTGCTGTTATTATCCCTATTTTATAGCTGAGGAAGCTAAAGCAAACAGAGGTTAAATGACTTGTCAAGGATCACACAGCTAATATGTATCTGAGGTGGTATTTGAACTCAGATCTCCCTGACCCCAGATCCAGGACTCCGTCCAATGGGACACCTAGCTGGTTAGGGCAAAGTAGACCTTCTTTTATTAACTGTGCAATGACTTTTTAGTACTGAAATTAGAGATACCCCAAGTTTTGTTCCATGGACTTTGCGCTCATTCATTTGCATAGAACAGGAGAAGATTTGTAATTGAGAACCCCAGGGATCCCAAACTATAAGACATTTGTCAATGTGCTGGAAGAGCAACCTCTATCGTCTGGATGACAACTAAGTGAAATTTAGCTATCTGAAATTAAATTAGGGCCCAGAATGTGAGTTATCCCTGTCTGGGGAGCCAGGAGTGCTCCTGGTATGTCCATGTACACACCATATATACAGACTCTGTGATTCTAGACAAGTTAACTCTGAAGTGTCTCAGTTTCCTCACTGAAAAATAAAGCTTATATTTTGGCCTCTGAATTTCCATTTAGCTCTAGAGCTATGACCCTTTGAGCATGTGCAAATAAATATGCATATGCAGATAGAAGCACACATACATTTCCTGTTTCATCTTTCTGATTAAAAAATATGCATTGAAACAGGAACTGCTCTGGTAACACATGCATGTAAAATTAAGTACCCCCAAAACCTTTTTTAAAAAAAGTATATAAAGATCACAGAAATATCTTTGAAAAGATAATAAATGGGGTGGGGATGGAAGGGAAAATTAATTCCGGGAGGTTTTCTAGACACATAATTTTCTCTTTAAAAAAAATGAAATCTTATAACCAAGTGTCCCCCCAGTCCTGGGCAATTTTTCAGTCAATCTCCAATGCCCTTTACAAAGCACAGTAGGGACAACCTGAAAACCAGTCAACAAGAGAAGTCCAAAATGTGCAGCTGGGTAGGAGGAACCACTTGGTTCTTGGATGTAAATTGAGATATGCGCATTGAGGGCAAATGAATATCAATAAGCAAGGCATGGGGAGGGGGCTAGGTGGCATAGTAAATAGAGTGCAAAGCCTGGAGTCAGGAAGACTCATCTTCCAGAGTTCAAATCCAGCCTCTGACACTTATTAGCTATGTGACCCGGGGCAAGTCACTTCACCCTGTTTGCCTCAGTTTCCTCTTCTATTAAATGAGCTGAAGAAGGAAATGGCAAACCATTCCAGTATCTTTGCCAAGAATTCTCCAAATTGGGTCGCAAAGAGTCAGACATGACTGAAAAATGACTCAACGACAAAATAGATGGTACAGGTTAAGAAATCCCTGTTCAAGATCAACCCATACCTACAATAGGGTCATCTGGTCTTTGCTTGAAGATGTCCATTGGGGCCCATTACCTCCCAAAGCTGTTCGTTCCGTTTTTAGACATCTTATTCCTCTTATCAAGACAAATTTTGCTTTCTTTGAAATGTCTACCCATGGAACAGCATGGCATAAACATTGGGACTTTAGGTATAGAGATGGAAAGGCTCTTAAAGGCTACCTGGTCCCACCTCCTCATTTTATGGATGAGGAAATGGAGGCCCCAGAAACTTAAGTGATTTACCAAAGGTCACAAAGGTAGTAAGCATCAGAGATGAGTTTTGAACCTAGGTCTCCAGGCTCGATACTCTTTCTCCAGTACCCCAGACTAGATTTGGCATCTAAGGACTTGGGTTCAAATCCTATTTCCAAACACTTCTCTTGGCCTCAGTTTCCTCATCTAAAACATGGGTGGTTGGACTCCTAGATGAAACAGCCAAAAGCATGACAGATTTGAAGTCTGAGAACTTAGAAAATTCAAATCCTACCATCGTTTTTGTGTGGTGAATACATTCTTGTTTAGAAGTTGAATGGAAACTAGTTGACTACAGTGGGGGTTTATCTTATTTAAATTAAAGAAAGAGATGGAGTAATAAATAGCATACCAGATAGCGACAGCCCTCTTTGATGGTAGAGTCTGACATTCTACTCATCTGCAGGCACACTTTAAAGGCAGCTGCACAACGTCTTTTTATGATGACAAAGAATTGGAAATTGAGGGGATGCTCATCAATTGGGGAATGGCTGAACAAGTTGTGGTATGTGAATGTAACGGAATACTATTGTGCTATAAGAAATGACAAGCAGGTGGATTTCAGAAAAACCTAGAAAGACTTACACAAACTGATGCAAAGTGAAGTGAGCAGAACCAGGAGAACATTGTACCCAGTAACAGCAATATTGTGCAGTGATCAACTATGAATAACTTAGCTCTTCTCAGCAAGACAATTCTAAAGAACTCATGATGGAAAATGCTATCCACCTCCAGAGAAAAAACTGATGGAGTCTGAATGTAGATTGAAGCACACTTTTTTTACTTTCTTTATCTTTTTCTTTTGGTCTATTTCTTCTTTCACAATATGATTAATATGGAAATATGTTTTACACATGATAAATATGATTGTACATGTGTAACCTATTTAAAATTTAAAATTTAAAATCCTTACCTTTTTAAGGTAGAGAGAGGGAAGGGAGGAAGAAAATTTGGAACTCAAAGAACATTTTTTTAAATGAATGTTAAAAATTATCTTTATATGTGTCAATCAGACCGAACCGGCCTCTAACCTGTGGGTGGCCAGAGCCAACCATGAGCAGGCTGGAAATAGGAAAGTCAGGAGTCAAACAGAAGTTTAATTTCAAAGTGAGGTAAATGGCTTAAATGCAAGACCATGTGTGCTGGACCCCACCCCTACTGGGGGGACCCACGGCAAAGTGGGGAGGTCTCAATATTTATACCAATGGCTACTCAGTGAAATATAGCCCTAGCAGCAGAGGGGTAACAGCAACAATTTTCATTAATAGCAGGGTTTCATGACTGGAACATGGGTACTTGTCCAGTGTTTGTCTGAGCTCAGAGAACACCTGATGCTGGCCAAAGCAGTACAATAATTATGTGATTTTGCCAGAAGGTGAGATCATCCAGAGGGTGAGCGCAAAGGATTGTTGTTATGCCAAGCTCAGGGCACTGCTTACTTGCTAGGTCTTTGCCTTGGAAAAGAGAGTATCTCCTAATATCTTGACACATGTAATTGGAAAAAAAAATAAAATACTATTAAAAAAAAGCAGCTGCACATACAAAGCTGCTTTGGAAGTCATTAAGATCAGATACTGGTGGTAAAGTGTTCCAATTACAAACCCATGTTTTATATTGAAAACAACAAGTTCATTTGGAATCTGAGATAACAATTAGTGTAATTACAAGCTGATAAAACATTCCCAGCAAATAAATGACAGAGATAGTATTGATCTCAGCCTGTGACAACAGGAAAGGCCTTTTGAATTCAGAACAGCAGCCTAGAAAAGTTGACTGCCTAATTGCTTGGTCCTACATGGGGTGATTCTTTGGCTGGCTCTCATTTTGGACGTGCCATCATTCACCAGGTAGGACACAGGAGAAGCAGGGGAGATCAAGAGATCATAGATGGAGACATGGAAGGGACCTCAGAAACCATCTAAGCTCTCATTTTACACAGGAGGATGAAGGAGGTTAAATGATTTATCCATGGCAGGTAGCAAATGGCAGAGGTAAGATTTGACCTCCAATCTTGGCACTCCATCTTTAATGTTCTTTCTAATAATAATAATAATGATAAAACTAGCATTTATATAGCACCTACTACATGCCAAACACTGTGCTAAATGCTTTACAAATATCATCTCATTTGATCCTTACAACAACCCTGAGAGGTAGATATTATTATTATCCCCATCTTGAAACTGAGGCTGAAGGAAGTTAAGTGACTTACCTTGGGTCATAAAGCTAGGGATTATCTGAGGCTGGATTTGAACTGAGGTTTATTCAATCCACTGAGGCATCTACCTGCTCAACTGAATCACCTGTCTCTTTTCTGTACTCTGCTGGAGAACTGGAATTCAAAGCCATCTTCTCTTAACTAAATACTGGGCTCTTTTCCTCATATCATTGCATTTTTACCATTTCCACAGATTATCATGAATGAGAGAGCATTTACTAAGCTCCAGTTACTTTGTACCAGGCACTAGAAATACAAACAAATAGACTTTGCCTTCCAGGAGCTTACATTCTAATTAGAGGTGGAAACTAAAACACATTAGGGGGCTCGGCAGCCAAGGGAAGTCATAGGAATGGAGCAGTGGATTTTCCAAAAGCAATTGTGGTTGCATGGGAGGTGGAGAGAGAAAGAAAGCTGTCTGGGATGGATAGATATGAAGCACCTCCTGGAATGTACTCGATATAATGGGCTAGGTGGATTTTCACTCATCTACCATAGTAGCTCAGCCCCAGGACAGAATGCTAAAGCTGAGTGTATGAATTCCCCCAGGGAAGTAGGGTGGGGAGGGGAATGGTCTCTGAAGGTCTAGCCCTGATCTGGCCATACCTGATAATTAATTGGTCAGTGGATAGAGCCGTTGACCTAGAGTGAGGAAGTCCTAAGTTCAAATCCATCCTCAGACACATTAGCTATGTGACCCTGAGAAAGTCACCTTTTACATATCTTTGCTTATGTCTCCTCCCCTGTAAAATGAAGATCATAATAGCACTTGCCTTCCAGAGTTGTTATGAGTCTCAAAGGAGATAATATTTGTAAAGTACCTGGGGTATAGCAGTAAATAAATACCAGCTATTATTATTGTTGTTGTTGTTATTTTTATCAGTTGGTTTTTGTTGGGGCAGCTAAGTGGCACCTGGCCTGGAATCAGGAATACTCATCTTTGTGAGTTCAAATCCCAGCCTTAGACACTAGCTGTGTGACCCTGAGCAAGTCACTTAACCTGTTTGCCTCAGTTTCCTCATCTGTAAAATGAATTGGAGAAGGAAATGGCAAACCCTTCCAGAGGTTTCTCTGCCAAGAAAGCCCCAAATGGGGTCACACAGAGTCAGACTTGACTGAAATGACTGAACAAGAACCAAGTCTTTATCAGCCTGACTTTTCAAAGGACCATAGTCCTATGTATGTGAGGAGTAAGAGATGGAGATGATTTACCTGGCATTTAGGAATGACCAATCAATGACCTATAAGTGCAGGTTGAACTAGTGGGTGAGTTTCCTTTAGCTCAATATCACTTTTTAAAGGGGAACCAGCAAGCAGTACTCAGTTATAGTCAGGAGCATGCTGGAATCAGCTTAAACCAGCTCCTGAGGATGCTAAGGATTTTTATTTTCTTTATTAAATTATGAACTTAATTCAATATTCAGCAATATACTGGAATTCTCTCTCTCTTCATTCCTGCCTCTAACTCCCTTCAGGTCTCAGTTAACGTCCCACTCTTTTTGCAGGAAACCTTTCCAGATCTCCTTTCCTGCTAATGCCTTCCCCTAAGATATCTCCAGTACATCCTGCCTGTATCTTGTTTGTACATAGTTGTTTGCATGTTATCTCCTCCATTTGATTGTAAGCTCCTTGAGGACAGGGACTGTCTCTTGCCTTTTTTTATCTCCAGCCCTTAGTACAGTGCCTACTACGTGGTAGGTGCTTAATAAATGCTTGTTGACTTGACAGAAAACAGAAAAGAATATTGAACATGAAAACTTAGGTGGAATTTTCTTTTTTTACTTGATATTAAATTTAACATGGTGGTAAACCAACCATTCTGTTTGTATGTGTCCAGCAGAGCAAGGATCCTAAGGGAAAACTTCCCAAACTGAGGAAGTGAATAGGTTTCTTCTCTGCCACTCTTTCCCCAACAACCACAGTTAAAAAAGGGACTTCTTGTCACTATCATTTTTATTCCCTTAGAGAATCAAAATATTTATGTTCTATTTGTAACAGTTTTAAGCTTCTCTACAAATTACTTTTAGGCATGTCAGCTCCTGAAATCTCATATTCAACCTCAAGAGAAAAGTCATGGATTGATTAAGGATTTCTGGCATTTCTGGATTTCTAGGTTTGGAAAAAAAATACACACATAAGAGAAATATTAAATGTAATCTTTTGGGTCCCAGAGAATAGAACTAGACCAGATGAGAAGTCACAGGAAGTAGATTGTGGCCTCAATAGGAGAAGCGAATGTTGTAGTCTGAGAAGGGCCAGGCTTGGAATTAAGAAGGCTTAGGTTCAAGTCCTCTTTCAGGCATGTAACTAGTTGTGTGTCCCTAGGTCAGTCACTTAGCCTCTCAGTGATCCAGCCAATTCTAAAATTATAAATGACTATTATCTGTATTTCTAGGTGGAGGGAGTTTCTCCATTAAGACGGGCACAGGGGCAGCTAGGTGGCACAGTGGATAGAGCACTGGCCCTGGATTTAGGAGGACCTAAGTTCAAATCCGGCCTCAGACACATAACACTTACTAGCTGTATGACCCTGGGCAAGTCACTTAACCCCACTGCCTAGCCAAAAAAAAAAAAAAGAAAGAAAAAAGAAGGGCACAAATGCAGATCTATTCAAGCCATCCTCAATCAAAAATAAGGGTGGGATTTCCTTACAATTAAGAACTGGCTTATACTTTAGGTAGTACATTTCCCACCACGGAAGGTTTTCCAAGGCTAGGGACATCTGGAAGGGATTTCTAACACTACAAAGAGGTTGAGACTAGTTGATCTGAGGTCCCTCCTAATCCTGAAATTTATGATGCTATCTGTAATAGTATCCTATTCTTAATAATGCAACTCTCATCTAGGCTATGGAATCCCAGAATGGCAAGAAATTCCATTTGTTTTTTCCCTTTTCTTTGACTCATTCCTTGTGTTTCCTTCTCACCTTTGTTTGGCAGTCATTGACCATTGCCCTTTAGTTCCTGACAAAATGGAAGGGTAGAAAAGATACCTTTTATCTTGCAAGTTTTCCTAACCTAAGCTCTGTGAAGGGCTTTCCCCCTGCCCTGCCCTTTTTAATATTTTAAAAACCAGTATTTTAATAGAATTGGGTTTCCTTGGTAATCTTATATATTTTATTTTATACATTTTAAAACATTCTGAAGAGGGGTCCCTAGACTGCCAACTGGGATCTTTATTGTCATTGAGTTATTTAAGTCATGTCTGACTCTTCGTGACTCCATTTGGGGTTTTCTTGGTAAAGGTACTGGGGTGGTTTGCCTTTTCTTTCTCCAGCTCATTTGATAGATGAGGAAATGGATGTAAACAAGGTGAAGTGACTTGTTCAGGGTCACACAGCTAGTAAGTGTCTTAGGCTGGGATTTGAACTCAGGTCTTCCTGACTGCAGGTCCCAAGCTCTATCTACTGTGCCACCAACATAAAAAAGTTTAACAACTCCTGATCTGAAGAATCTTCCCTACATCAATGAAATCACAGCCCCAGTCTCTATCTCTTCGATGATCTAAGATATACCTAGCTCCCCTGGGATAGTGAACATAGTTTTTGAACTAGAAATTGTCTAGTCCAGGATTACAAGCAATTAGGAAACACAAAGGTGGTATTTGAACTCACATCCCACCAAAATCCTCCAACTTCCCACTCCCTGCCCCCAAATCAGCATTCTGCCTTTCACCATCTAGAATCTGTAACTCCGTAGTGCCTGGGCATTCTGGTTCAAAATTTTTCAGTATTTGAGCAAAACTGACAAGAAAGTTACATCCTAGTAGCTGCCAAAACTGACCTTCTAGTAAATGACAAAATACAAAACCTTGGTTTCAAGACTGGGAGAGCTTCCTATCAGTCTGAAGGAAGATGAGGGTTTCAAGGCAAGAGAAAATGCTAGTTTCACAGATACAGAATCAAACACAGTTGATTAACAAAAATGTTCAATTGTACAAATTCCCTAGGCCTATTAAATACTTTTAGTACACTTAGAAGTAGATAACCACAGAAAATTATCTATAGTTTGGACAAAGGAGAACATGAGTAGAGAGCATCCCTGAACCAACTTTGTATACCAGCCGTTACAAAGGAAGATGCATAGAAGTTACTTACTAATTCTTTATGCCAAACTCAGTGCCACCCTAAGTAACAAGCCCTATGTCAGAGATAAGAAAATTGTTTTAAAATTGTGCTGTCTCTGATGGAGGAGGGTTAAAGTTTATGAAGCCAGTGGGCCAATCTTTGCCCTTCCTTCTCAAACGAGGAAAGGAAAAATACTTTGTTTTTTAAAAGAGAACTCCACCATAGATAAGAGTCATTCAATCAATTGCTGATTCAGAAACCAAAAAAATGGGAGAAGCTAGAAAGAAGACATGGGTGGGATCTGAAGAAATACTTCCCAGATTAGTACAGTCATGTCTTGAAAAATACGAGGAGATTTGGAGATCAAATGAGTTAATAATTATAAAGTGCTTAGCACAGAGCCTGGCAAAAAGTAAGCACTATGTAAATGTTAATTAGTATTAATATTTATTATATTGAAATAACTATTATACTGAAATATATTTTGTGTTATATAATATTATATACAATAATGTATAATAGTTATTATTATTATGAGCCAGAGGAGCTAGACCTAATCTGGACTTCTTCCACTGAACTACTTGGGTGACGTTGGACAAGTCACTTAACCTCTGTTTGCCTCAGTTTCCTCATCTGTCAAATGAGAGGGTTGGACTACAAAGAACTCTAGAATTCCTGCTAGTAGCTAGGTGGTATAATGGATAAAGCACTGGGCTTGGAGTCAGGAAGGCCTGAGTGCAGATCTCCCTTCAAGCACTTATTAGCTGTGTGATCTTGGGCATGTCACTTAATTTCAGTTTCCTCAGCTGTAAAATAAGGATGATAATAACAACACTTACCTCCCATGGTATAGTGAAGATCAAATGAGATAATATTCATAAAGCATTTAGCACAGTGCCTGGCATACAGTAGGTGCTTAATAAATGCTTATTCCTTCCCTACTAAATCCGATCAGCTCTTGTTGTTTACTTTATTTCAGTCACATCCTGCTCTTCTTGACTCCATTTGGGGTTTTCCTTGGCAAAGATACTGGAGTGGTTTGCCATTTCTTTCTCTATTATTTTACAGATGTGGAAACTGAGGCAAACAGGGTTAAGTGACTTGAGGTCACATTTGGACTCAGGTCTTCCTGACTCCAGCCCTGGGGATCTTTCCACTGTACCACCTAGTTGCCCTATCAGCCCTTACTCAGCAATTTTACAGAGTTACCTGGGGCTTTGTAGATTGGTTAAATGCCTCGCCTAGGATCAAACAATTCTCTTCTCCTTCCTCTTTTATGTGTCAGAGGAAGAATCCATTTTACTAAGCCAAGACCAAATTTAAAAATATCTGCCTTCAAGAGCCATGTGATTATTGGAGGGGAGGGGGAAATTTAACATGAACACAGAGGAGAAAATCCAAAGTATGCACAGTCTTCCTTTCAGGACATACAAAGGAACAGCTAAGGGTGGGCAAGGAAACAGAAGAGGTCTTGTGTGGAAGATGGCTTCTAAGCTCTGGTTTGAAGGAGAGGGGCCGCCATTAAAAGGGAATACATCCTAAAAGTCGTGGGAGCAGGGACAGCTAGAGCAAAGGTGTGAGGGCAGGAACAGCTGGTGAGCCAACTTGGCTAGAAAGATCCTGGAACAAGACTTGGAAGTAAGGTAAGATCATAGAGAGCTTTAAAAGCCTGCTCTAAAAGTAATAAATAAATATGGAAGATTGGGGTCAGAGCGCCATGTTTAGATCTGTCATCCAGGAATAGGTGTTGCCAGTCATGTGTGAAGTAATGGCAGTAGCACGTGTGGTAGCTTCTGAGGAGTAAGGGTGTCTTCCAGGTAGCCCCAGCTCAGAGAAAGACCATAGATTTAGAGCCAGGTGCTTGGAGGTCATCTAGCCAGGAGTGGGGAACCTTTGGCTTTGAGGCCACATGTGGCCCTCTAGGTGCTCAAGTGCAGCCCTTTGACTGAGTCCAAGTTTTAGAGAACAAATCCTTTTATTAAGGGGATTTCTTCTGTGAAGTTTGAATTCAGTCGAAGGACTGCACTTGAGGACCTAGAGGCCACAGGTTTCCCACTCCTGATCTAGTCTAGCCCCTGGTCCACAGTGTTGGAATGCTTTGCTGTGATAACAACGATCATAATTGCTAACATTGGTATAGCACTTGGAAATTTATAAAGTACTTTTTACATCTGTTTTCTCATTTCATGCTATCATTACCCCATTTTATAGATGAGTTTACTGAGTGTTGCTTAGATCATGTTACTAATAAGTGTTAAACTCAGGGCTTCTTGACCAAGACCAGGACTCTCTCTGTCTCTCTGTCTCTTTATTTCTCTCTCTCTCTCTCTGTCTCTGTTTTTGTCTCTGTCTCTTTGTCTCTGTGCTTGTCTCTCTCTGTCTCTCTCTCTGTCCCTGCCTCTGTCTGTCTGTCCGTCTCTCTGTCTCTCTGTCTCTCTTTTTCTCTCTCAGCTACCTCGTGCCAGTGACTGGTTTCAAATACTATAGGCTAGGATAGAATTTGGGCAGCTAGGTGGTGCATTGGATAGAACTCCCTGGCCGGGAATCAAGAATACTTTTTTGTGAATTCAAATCCTGCCTCAGATGCTTCCTAGCTGTGGGACCCTGGGTAAGTCACTTCACCCTGTTTGCCTCAGCTTCCTCATCTGTAAATTGAGCTAGAGAAGGAAATGCAAACCACTCCAGTATCTTTGTTGAGAAAACCCCAAATGGAATCACAGAGAGTCAGACATGACTGAAACAACTGAACAACAACAAAAAGATAGAAATTACACACAATCCCTTGAAGTCCTGTGATATTCACCCTTGAGATTTATGTCATTGCCAGTCAGTATTTATATAATATTTCAAAATATTATATTATATTATAATGTTTATATAATATTTCAAAATTATTTCCTGCATGAAGACAAACAATAGTGTGTATGTGTGTGTGTGTGTGTGTGTGTGTGTGTGTTCTCTCTCTCACATACAGGACAAGAAATGAGGGGAGGGGTAGAAGGAAAGAGGGGGAAGGGAAGTGGGAAGAGGAGAGACTGAACCTCCCAAAGCCTGCAAATAACACACTTGTCACATTCCAAGTGCTGGAAATAAGTGTTCTAGCACCTTCTACTATATAGATCATACATAAGGCACATTTCACAAACTCACAAAACCTTAGAGTCCAGAGAGAACCTACAGGGCAACTAGCCAATGCCCTGCTGGAGCCTCCAAGCTATACTATGCCCCAGCAAGAGCTCGCCTGGTCTCTGCCTCCTGAACACCTTCAAGGACGGGGAACTTTCTACAGAGGCAGCCACTAGGGTTCAATCTTTTTCCTTGGCTAATGATCACGAGTCAATTGAATGTTTAAGTGGTTATTGTGTGCCTATCGTACAACCAAAGATGGTGGTTGTCCTTTGTTCTGGAAGAGACGATAGAGTCAAGTTACAAAGTGTCTGACTGCGGCTGATCAAACCAGTATGAGCTTGGAATGCTCCACTGCAGGTTGGGCACAAATAGTCCATGTGAACATTTGGGGTGGATTCTCTAAATTTGCACAGCTCGCATTTCTTTAGAGTTACTCTAATTCTGCTTTGCTTATAGAGCACAGAACCTTATGGTTAGAGAAAGGGATGAGATTTGTGATTTCAAGGAACTCCCAGATGGAATATTCTTTCTTCAGATGAGCGGACCTCTGAAATTTGTAGTTTTAAGAGAATGGCCCAAAAGTGGCTAGGTGGAGCAGTGGATAGAGCACCAGGCCTGGAATCAAGAAGACTCATCTCTACTAGAGTTGAAATCTGGCCTCCAGACACTAACTATGTGATCTCGGGTAAGTCACTTAACCCTTTTTGCCTCAGTTTCCTCATCTGTCAAATGAGCTAGAGAAGGAGATGGCAAACTATTCCAGTATCTTTGCCAAGAAACCCCAAAGTGGGGTCATGAAGAGTCAGACTTGACTGAAAACAACTGAACAACAAGGCAAGAGGTGAGACTTGAACCCAAGTCTCTGAGGTCTAGACACTATCCACTATACTACACTGTCTCTTACCTGAAAGAGAAGGACTTAGCCAGGCTGTTATACTTTCAGAGAAGAGAAAGATTAGGTTATTGCTAATAATTGGGGTAGAAATTGAGACTAGACCTGTGATTTCATTAGCATAGAAAACCTCTCAGATGAATTAACTCACAGGACCAACATTGCCATTTACAGTCTTAGAGAATTGCCTCAAAGTTAAGTGACTTGCCCAGGACCACACAACCAGTAAGCATCAGAAGATGAACTTAAACTCAGGTCTTCCTGACCTCAAGACCAGCTTTCTATCATTGTTTTTATCATTATGCTGACCCATCTCTTGACGATATTAACATTTCTGATAGTAATGCTAACAAATCCTTGTTGAATTGAATTCAGTTGCTGGTCTCCTCCCACTAACATCCTTCTCCCATGTTTCATCTTGAAGAAAAGGTGATCCCAGGCTCTTATATGCCAAATGCAAGTTCTCACAAGTTCTGCAAAGCAGGAAGACTCTGAGTATAGTCCCAACAAGGGGCCATCTATGCATTTGCTGTCTGAGAACCAGTCTAGCAAAATTCAGAGACGCTCATAAACAGGTATTTAGCAACCAGGTGATACATATTTTCCATCCATGGTAACTCATGAAGACCATCTACTTACTCAAGGCACAGGAAGGCTAATGATGGGCCTTAGTATAGAGGGTGCCCATAGATGAAATCAGTCCTAGATTCAACCAGCTAACACTTAACTGACTGCTACTAATTTATTAGGGGCTGCTAGTCCAACCAGTGCTTGAGTACGTCTGGATCAACAGCACTTGTTTTCCAATTCTCAAGGTCAATATGTTATTGTTCTTCAGTTGTGTTAGACTCCATGTGACCCCATTTGGGGTTTTCTTGGCAACAATACTGGATTGGTTTGCCATTTCTTTCTCTAACTCATTTTTACAAATGAGGAAACTGAGGCAAATGGGTTTAAGTGACTTGCTCAGGGTCACACAGCTATGAAGTGTCTGAAGCTAGATTTGAACTCAAGTCTTCCCTACTCCAGGCCTGGCACTCTATCCACTGCACCACCTAGCTACAGCACCTTTTTGTTGGTATACTAAGTTTAGGGCTCGTTCAAATATGATGGAAGGGGGAAGTGCTTTGTTATCCTGCTATCCTGTTTTTGTCTATGGTATCTGAAAGACATTGTGGCAATGCAGATTTCATGCTGGACCTGGTGTCGGGAAGACAGTTTCAAATTCCACCTGTGACACTTACCAGCTGTGTAGCCACGAGCAAATCACTAGAGTCTCTCCAAGCCTGTTTTCTTTATCTGTAATATGAGGATTTTAGTAATGCTAGTATTACTTGCCTTATTGCGTTGGGAGAATTAAGTGAGATAACATATGCAACCCTTATAGACTTAGGGTTGTAAATGTCAGCACTATATAAATATCACTTATTTCTAATTAACATTCTGTGCCTGGCAGCTAGGTACCATAGAGGATAAAGAGCCAGACCTGTGGCCAGGAAGACCTGAACTGAAATGAGACCTCAGACACTTACTGACTCTGTGACCGTGGGCAAGTTACTTAATGACCATTTGCCTTAATTTTCTCAGCTATAAAATGGATATAATAACATCAACCTCTCAAGGGTGTTGTGAGAATCAAATGAGATAATATTTGTAAAGCATTTAATACAGCCTCTGGCACACAGTAGGTGCTATACAAATGTTTATTCCTTCTCTCTCCCCACTTTTAGAGCAATTTTATCAATGATACCATTTCTTTCTATAAAAAAAATCATAATCCTATGAATATATTTGCTTGGGAATTCTGATTTCAGTGTAGAGAACT
>NW_020954652.1:1810418-1811975 GCF_900497805.2 Vombatus ursinus | reverse complement strand
ATGCTCCTTCTCCCTAACAGTCCTTACTCTTACAGATACCACCAAATTTCCTTTCTTAAAGTAGGAATTGAATAATTTATCTGATCTCTCTGAGGTACAATGGAAAGAATGTTGGTTCTGGAGTCAGAAGTTTTTCAGTCATTTCAGTCATGTCTGACTTCATGACCCAATTTGGGATTTTCTTGGCAAAGATACTAGAATGGTTTGCCATTTCCTTCAGCAGCTCATTTTTACAGACAAAGAAACTGAGGTAAACAGGATTAAGTGACTTGCCCAGGATCACACAGCTAGTAAGTGTCTGAAGCCCAGTTCAAATCTCAGCCCTGCTTCTGGCATTTTATTTTTTATTTATTCATCCATCCACTCACTAATTAATTAACTTATTTACCTATCTATTTATTCTGAATTTTTTACAAAGGAAATATTTACCTCAAAAGGTATAATCACAAATACACATATTTATTCCCCAGTGTGTAGGAAGCATAATCTCACTTCCCCTTTGCACCAGTTCATAGTCCGGGGAGGGGAAGAAGGGAGTTAAATTCATGGTTTGTCTCAGTTCCTATTAAGCAGTAGTGTCAAACCCAAATAGAAATATGGGGTTGATAGGGATAGAGGGGGCCACTAAATCACACAAAGGATTAGGCTGAATGTTGACTTAATATTCAAATGTAATATTATCTATATTTTATGATATTCTTATGTATTTTGTTAAGTATTTCCCAATTACATTTAATTTGGTTCAGTCCTTGCTTGCAGTGTTACTGGTCACAAGCAGCCAGCCCGACCGGTTTGACACCTCTGCTTATAGAGCACAGTCCTCTGGAATTTTTTTAAAACTTTAATTAAATTTAATTTTTTTGGTTACATTTTAAGTTCTGAACTGTCTCCCTTCATCCCCACCCTGCACTAGAAAAGGCTACCATTTCACACACACATACACACACTATACATATAATATATATATATATATATATATAATATATGTAAAGTCATACTATGCATACTTCTATTTATCAGTTCTTTCTCTGGAGGTGGATAACATCTTCCTTTATAGGTACTTTGTAGTTTATTAGAATATTTATAATACTCAGAATAGCTTAGTCATTCACAGTTATTCTTAAAACAATATTGCTGTTTCTCTATACGACATTTTTTTGGTTCTGCTCATTTCACTCTTTATTATTTTATGTAAGTTTTTCAATGTTTTTCTAAAATCAACCTGCTTATCATTTCTTACAGCACAGTAGGATTCCATCACAATCATATACTACAATTTGTTCAGCCATTCCCCAATTGATTGGGCATCCCCTCAATTTCTAGTTCTTTGTCACCACAAAGAGAATCACTATTAATATTTTAGAACATATCAATTCTTTTCCTTTCTCTTATTACCTTGAGAATCAGACCTAATAGTGGTATTGCCGGGTCAAAGGGTATACACAGTTTTATAACTCTTTGGCCATAATTCCAGATTGCTCTCCAGTTCCTAGCACAGTATAGTGAATAGATACAGGGTAAGCCTCGATTTAAAAAAGACTAAAGTTTCAAGACCCT
>NW_020954652.1:1792181-1810330 GCF_900497805.2 Vombatus ursinus | reverse complement strand
ATAGAAAGAAATGGTATCATTGATAAACTGATTGGATCAGTTCACAATTCCACTAACAGTGAATTAGTGTCCCAAGTTTTTCAAATCCCTTCCAACATTTATCATTTTCCCCTTTTATCATTCTAGCTAATCTGATAGGTGTGACATGATATCTCAGAGTTGTTTTAATTTGCATTTGTCTAATCAATAATGATTTAGAGCATTTTTTTCATATGGCAATGTATATAACTTTCATTTCTTCATCCAAAAACTGCCTGTTCATATCCTTTGACCATTTATCAATTGAAGAATAATCATATTCTTATAAATTTGACAAAGTTCTCCCTATAGTTGAGATATGAGACCTTTATCCTATAGTCCTCTGGTATTTAAAAAAAAACCAAACCAACAAATCCAAACAAACCTCTTTGACCCAAAGGCATTCTTCAACCTCTTTGGGCCCCAGTTTCTGCATGTTTAAAATGACAGGGTGGAATTAGCTGACTTGCGGTGCCTTTTAGCTCTATACCTAGGATCCTTCCCTCCGCCCCCCTACCCCACTCCTTGAAACTTAAAAATTTCTCACAAGCAATTCTCAAACCTGTATAAACAACTGAGCTTTCAGAAGGTACCAACACCCTGCAAGACCTTATTTTATTGGCAGAAAAAAAAAGACCTTGACTGTCTTCAAATGCCAAACCCCATCCTTCCTGAGCGATCTTAGAGACCAGTGAAGCTTGCTTACTTTCTGTTTCTCTGTAGGTATTTTGTACAAAACCTCAAGTTTCACATGATTGCATATTTTAGGTTAGAATGTTTCTTTTAAGTCTTGTTAAGTGTGTCTGTAATTTACTTCCTGTTGGGGGGTGGTGGTAAGTTTTAGGGGAGTTCCAGCAAACACTATTTACAAATCCCAAAGCAGGCCAAACGACAAGCAAAATCTCGACACTAGTTTTCAAGTCTACCAGCAGTCATTTACCCCCAAAACTGAAGAAATTGAGTTCAAAACAAAAAGAAACCCAAACAAATCAACTGAAATGTTTCAAAGGATTATTTAGCGGCTTCTAAAGTAGCTATTCCCTGATTTAATATATCTCATTACAGAGAATAGGGGAAGACTCAGAAATCTAGATGACAGTTAAATTTCATCCTCATCATGAAGTAACATTCACATAGTGCCAACGATGTGTTAGGTACTCTGCTAAGGACTTTACAAATATTCTCATTTGATCTTCACAACAACCTAAAGTAAGGGCTATAACTATTATTATCCTTACTATACAGATGAGGAAACTGAGGCAAAATGTCTCGTTCAGGATCGCACAGCTAGCAAGAATCTGAGGCTGGATTTGAAAGCAGGGCTCTATCCACTGCACCACCTAGCTACCTTTACTTAAAGGGCAATTCTTTACATGAGAGTGAGGATTCACAACAGTGTTATTCCCACTGGTCCATCCCCAGTAACATCCTTTAGGACAGGGATTCTCAATGTTTTTGTTTGTGTTATGGATACCTTGGCAGCCTTTGGACATTCTCTGAATGTTTTAAAATGCATAAAATAAAATGCATTGAAATACAAAGGAACCAATTATATTGAAATAATGTTATCCAAAAACAACCATCACAGGTTTGAAATCCCCAGCCTAAGAAATCCTACTCTAGGACATCAGGAAGTAGGGGACAGTACAGCACAATGAAGAGCCCTGGCTCTTCTGTAAGTACTTCATCTCTCTGGGCCTCTGTCTCCTCATTTGTAAACATGACAGGGTTAGACTAGATGATCTCCAAGGTCTCTTTCTCTCTTTCTCTATGTTCTTGTAACTTTTAATTACCCCTCCTAGCCTCAAATCTATAATTTCCTCCATCACTTCCCAATCTCTCTCCCTCTGTTATTTTTTTGACAGAAGCTAAAAAATGAAGAAAAATGAACAGAAAAGTGAACAGAAAAGGGGCCAACTGGAACTCTGAAATTAAAATAAAGCATCTCCAAAGTGTGGGTGTAAGTCAAAGGGATAATGTGACTTCACAAAAACTTGATATATAGGCAATTTTCCAAACATTTATCTAAAATGACAGATAAAGTATATTTATGTGATCGCAAATCATTTTTAAAAAATCAATTAAAAAACCCATTACAATCATTTGCTAATCTGTCAATCTGTGGGGAAATAAGGTAGTTTGGGATTTTTTTTTCTTTCTCCCTTTAACTTTGTAGGGAAAAAAAATCCCCTCAGTTTCTCCTGCAAAAAATAACCTCAAGTATTTACTTCTTTCCATATCATATATACACTTTTACCACAGAACTTAGTCTAATATGTCAAGAGGAGATGCAAGAAAAAGTCCAAATGTCAGCCATCTGTAGACCAGAACTGACAGGCTTGGGAGGGGGGATGAAAACCTCTCATTTTGTATAACTAAAAATGGGTCCTTGTATACACCAGAGAGCAGGCTCCATACCACCCAATCAGGAATTCTATAAATATGTAGCCCAGTCATATAAACAGTTTCTTTTCCATTTCTAGATTGCAGTTTATCTTAACAGAGCTAAATCAATTTAGCTTGGGGGAGAAGAGCAGTGGAAAAACAGAAGGGCCTGGTTTAAAGCAACCTCAGAGATAGAGAGGCCTGAACTTTTCAAATAGTTTGGAACAGGGCCATGTGGTGGATTTCACTTGAGCATAAGCAACAGGGTAACAACACTCTCCCTTTCTCTTCCCCAGGAAGATTAAACAAGGAGATTTCTCCAATGTTGGACCTTTCTGGTGCTTTGCAGTTAGGTCAGTTACAATGGATATTAACAAGGTCAAATAGACAGAATTAGGCTATACTGTTGGGTCAGTTACAGTGGGTACTAGCAAGGTCAAGTAGACACAGAGTTAGGCTATACTGTTGGGACAATGAATACTAACAAGGTCAAACAGACACAGAATTAGGCTATACTGTTGGGTTGGTTACAATGGATACTAACAAGGTCAAATAGACAGAATTAGGCTATACTGTTGGGTCAGTTACAGTAGGTACTAGCAAGGTAACATTGACCTAGTCTGAACTATTGGATCAGTTACAGTAGATACTAACAAGGTAAAATAGACTAAATTAGACTGAACTGTTGGGCAATTACAATGGATACTAACAAGGTAAAATAGATCAAGTTAGGCTGAACTGTTAGAGCTTTCTGGTATTTTTCAGTTGGATCAATTACAAGAGATATTACTAAGGTAAAATAGACTTAGGTAGACTGAAAGAGCAGTCACTCTTTCCCCTACTCAGTAGTTAATCCAAATGCAAGGAAAGTGGGTCATGAAGATGGGGTGTTGGGGGAAGGAAAGGGGACATCAGTCATAGGCAGGGTTTTGCTGGTAATGTTTAACCGCCAGAACTCAAAAAAAAAATATGCAAGATGCACTTATAAATTTAACCTGAATTAACATTTTCTTTATCACTTTCTTAAGTTTAAACAATCAGCAAAGCAATAAACCAAGCCCTGATCGGTAGCATTTGCTGATCTAAGGTGTAAATGCTTACACTGAAAATTTAACAATGAGCTCTGAGCAGGTTCTAGCATGACCCTGGATAGCCACCTCTAGGCTCTTATGGTTGCAAAACAGAAAAGTAACTCCCAGAAAGCCTCTGTAGCCCATTGTAGATGCATTACTCGAATTTATTGTTTGTTTGTTTTTTTCAGTTTTAGAGGGATGGTCCTTACAAACACACACACACATATGTACAACTTAAAAAAACAACACAATGATTCTTGTTACCTCTTCCCTGTCTCCATGTTTATGAGGGTTGTTGCTCTCTTGTTCATTACTGTTTTTTTTTGAATAGTAGCCAATTAGCTTGCCCTCCTAGTTGTTTAATTAGCTTCTTTTCAGCCTTGTCTTGATCAGACTCTGATCACCAAGCACCTAATGAGTATGCTGGTGTCTTCTGGTTCACTGAAGCTACCATGAGGGCATGTATATACCATCCTAGCTTGGTATTCTATGCCTGATTCCAGAAGGAAAAATCAGCTTGAGAGCGGTGTGGATGACTTTTGGGGTGCCTCTTGGTTTTTTTCACAGGGTAATAATATTGGGCTTACTTTAAGACCGTGGTTCTTAGGTTGGTTTAGGCCTCATCTTGCTCAGCAGAAGTAGATGCCTTGCCTAACAGATGAATCTCTAAGATGCTCACCTGATGGGCAAATGGGGAGAAAATGAAAGGTTTTCATCCCCCCACAAGGCTTGTCAGATCTGACCTACAGATGGCTGACATTTTAGCTTTTTCTTGTATCTGTTCTTCTTCTTTCTATTTCCCAGCTCAAAAGACAATCTGCCCAAGATAACTTTGGACAGTGGGACTGCTTTGGGTGAGTATTTGGTAAAGGACACAATAAAAAATTCCATTGATGAGGAGAGGGGGTGAAAAATGACCATCATATTACCAAATTCATGGACCATCCAGAATGCCCTGGTCAAATAAAAGAATTCTGAGAATTACATTTTGACAATAACTCTTTTAAAGTTACACTTTCTGGCCACTCCCAAACCATGTCACCATGAGTATATACATCTTCCGCCCCTCCTTCTAGCTCTTCTTTTTATATTATCTTCCCCATCTTCCTGATTTTTTGTATTTGGAACCCTGGCACTTAGTGAATTGCCTGACAAATAGTAGGTACTTGATAAATACTTTATCATCTATTCATGCACACATAAAGGTTGCTGTCCATATGTAAGAACATTGTTTGATCTTTTATTTAAATATTATTTTATTTGCATTATTGTAACTTAATGCTGCCCCCAAAAACCTTCTTTTTTAAATAAAAAAAAATTAATGAACAAAATCTATTTTCTTTTATGCCTTTCCCATTAAAAAAAAGAAAGAAAAATAAGGCTTTTGTAAGAAATATGCATAGTCAAACAAAACCAACCTATGCATTGGCCATGTCTAAAATTTTATATATTTATATATCTATGTGTATTTATACTTATACATATATGTTATGGTTATATATTTGTATATGCAATGTATATATTAATATAATATTACCAACAATATATGATACTAATATAATATTAATTAATAGGGTACTATCAACATAATATAATACCATATGTATATGTAATATGTACATAAGATGTATTGTGTATATATAATATTTATTTAAATTTCATTCTGAATGCTGAATCCATCACCTTCCTGTCAGGAAGTAGGTTGCCTACTTTATCATTGATCCTCTGGAGTCATAATTGCTCATTCAATTGGTCAGAATTCTGAAGTCTTTCAAAATTGAAAAACCTTCTTTTGTAACAAAGAAGCAAAATTAAGCAAAACAAACTGACACACTGAACAGATCTGATAGTGTATGTCTCATCTCTCATCCATATTTTACCACCTCCCTACTGAAAGGATGGGAGGTATGTTTTATCAGTCCTCATCCTCTATTTTTAATTAAATTTTATGTATTTATTTTTATAAACTATTTAATACACATCATCTACTTAAAACACATGCTGGACTTGGCATTGGAGGAAAGGGATTCAAATCCCAGAGCTGCTACTCAATGTCTTTGTGACCTTGGGTAAGTAATAACATCTTTGGCTCCCAGTTCCTTCCTTATAAAATAGGGGGTTTGGAGTAAGACCTCCGAGGTGTCTTACAGTTTTAAATCTGTGTTTCTATGTTATTTTGTGATTGTAGGGCATCAAAGATCTCTTCCATCTCTAAACTGATAAACCAAAGAATGAAATAATGTAAAAGGAATGAACAAAAAAAAATCTCTATTTTCACCCATAATGGGAATTTAAGCAACTGTCATTTCATGTTGAATGGTCCATCACTTGAGTAAGCAACACATATTTTTTTTTTTACAGAAATACATAGGTCATGTATTCACAGAATCATGGCACTATATCATGGGACCATAGCTCGTCTTGTCTCATTTTATAAAGTGAGGAAACTGAGGTCCAGATAGTTTAAATGACTTTTGCAAACAGAAAACTGAGACCCACAGAAGTCAGTGATTTGCACAGGGTCATGGAAGCAGAGAGTAGCCCTCTTTGAACTTTTGCTTCCAAATCAATTGGTTTCTCCTACACAATTAGAAACATTAACATGGAATTGTTATATCACAACACCAGGTTCACATTTTCAAAATTTCACCCAGTCTTCACTTATCAGGCCCATCAATTTTCCAATTTTATTTCAGAGCAAAATTGTGTCTATACAAGTCCCATTTTTCTGACAATGTAGATAACAACATACATACACAGCTTTGATGCCAATGGTCTGTAGCAAAGCTTAACAAGAAAACTGTGTATTATTTCTTGGAAGACCATCTGCAGAAGATAAAAATATATTTTCCCAATACCTAGATGCACAGTACTGTTGATAGTGTGAAAAGCTTCCTTCAGAGACAGGAAGTTTTGCACTTGGAGTAAGTATTACAAATTGCATTGAGGACAAGGTGGAGGGAAGTGTTGAGATAAAGTCTCCTGGTGGGGGAGGGGAGGTAGTGGAGGGGGAGACAACCTAGGAAACTGGTTCAAGACCATTGTTCAGGAATAGTGGTGGGGAAACAAATAGAGTATAGGTGGGAGAGGAGGTTATTCTAGTTCTACTTCTGTAGTGTGGGGAAAGTACTTCATTATTTATTAATATTATTTGAATTTAGCTCTGTGTGTCTAGAAAGTGTCTATCCCAAAACTGTAAGTCATACTGACCTCAGAGACCCTCCAAGGAAGCTGAAGTGCTTGTTTTGGGTTCACCTAGGTCTTGGGTCCACATAAAAAGCATGTATTTTGGGTTCTCCAATAGGGTGTTTTGGCTTTGTCAAAATTTTATTGAGTGTTTACGCTTATCTGCTGATATGTATCTCAAGACTCTTTACCTGAAAACTGCTCTTTTCCAAATATTGCCTATGTGTTGGCCACCCAGCTGCTTGTTCTTAGACTGTTGTCTGAACTCTATAGACTTAGCATTAAGGATATGGGGGAAAACTTCTTGCAGAAAGCAGAATTTATAAAAGTTGTTTTATAACAAAATGATTGATACAACCTGAGAATTGAAGGAAACCAGGAAAGCCAGGAGGGGGTGATGAGGAGGGGAGAGAGTTCCAGGCATGGGGTGGGGATAGCCTGTGAAAATGCCCATAATATAGAGATGGAGTGTCTTATGAGAGGAAAATTACTATATGCTGAATCACTCTGCAGGTGTTTTCAACACTCTTTAAATTTGGTAACCCTCTCAGGTTAGCCCCTTGGGGAAAAAAGTCCTTGTGGCCTCACCCTAATTATGGCTCTGATTGGGACATACCTTAGCAGTCCTCAGTAAATGTCAATCAGTTATGCCTGTCACAAATAGAGAACAGAACTGAAAATATGCCAGTCTTTTAAGTATTGTCTTAACCGATTTCTTAAAAAAAAAAAAGGACGCTGTCAATAGCATAGTGATCAAAATATGTTATATGAATATTTCTTCCTTTTTCACTTTTTTTTTGCCCAAATATCAAAGGTCTTTCAGGTTTTTTAGAGCAACATAGAATTCTTGGAGATTCTTTATGGACCTCACTTTGGGGATGTAGCATGGTAGAGTGAAAAGTGGGATGGATTAGGGGTCAAGGGACCTGGTTTCAGATCCTATCTCTGACACTACTTGTGTGATCTTGGGCAAATCACTAACTCTCTCTATGCCACATTCTATTTAATTAGTTGTTATCCTTCATTCTCAAAAAGGACCAAAATGACATCGCTATGCTAGAGTCAAGTTACAAGGTGTCCAACTGTGGCTGATCAGACCAATATGAGGTCGGAATGCTCTACCACAGGTCAGGCACAAATAGTCCATGTGAACATTTGGGGTGGATTCTCTAAATTTACGCATCTTGCATTTGTTTTGAGTTATTTCATTTATTTTATTTATTTGTGAAATGAAGGGATTAGACCATATGGTTTTTAAGGTCTCTTCAAGTTCTTAATCTCAATAGTAGCAATCTTTTTCATTTTCTAATAATTTGCCTCTTGGCAAATTTTGACCCCTTGTGAACAATAACTTCAGTTATACCAGCACCTTCCTCTTGTCCTTTCTTCGGCGGCCCTTGTTGTGAATATAATTGTATTCAGTCAATTCAGTATATTGGTTCAACCTGATTGAAACTCAGAGTTCTTACCAGCAACATGGGGAAAATAATGTTTGCATTGCCTCCAACAAAACCAGCATCTGGTTCCCCAAGGCAACTTATTTTCCTGCTCTGTGAAATGATAGTATTGGATCAAATGGCCTCTGAGGGACCATCTAGGTCTAGGTCAAGTTGCCTATGATGTCTTCAAAGAAAGAACACTGGAGAGGGATAAGCTGACCTGTTGTAAAGGTGGTGGTCACCAAGGCACCAACACATTTTGATGGGAAGAAGAGACGGAGATCTTGGTGGAACTGGGTATTTAAGTCTGAGGACAGACTTTGCAATGAATAAATTAATCAGTCATCAATTAGTTGACTAAATATTTTCAATGGGCCAACTCCTGGGGATAGAAAGAAAAAACAGAAATAGTCCCTATCCTCAAAGATCATTCCCACCCCCTCCGACTCCCCCTCCTTAGTCTGAAGACCATCTTTGACTAAGGCTAATGTTATGTCTATCCCCTCTGGCCACTGCTGTCTCCCATCGTCCTTTGTTTTGTGCTTTTTACATGTGTACATAAAAGATCATAAGATAATAACTCCAAGGCTGGAAGGCACCTCAGGGACCATCTAATTCAACCCCTTCATTTTAAAGATGAAGAAGCCAAGTCCAAGGTCACACTTAAAATGGCAGCTCTGTTGGAAGGAGCCTGAGAAGACGTGGAGTTCAGACCCTTCATTTTACAGATGAGGAAACTCTCAAATATCTTGAGAAGTAAAGGAGAGAAGGAAGTAAAGTAACTTGTGCAAGGTCATACAGGTCATTGAAAAGATGAGATTCAATCCCAGCTCCTCAAATTCCAGAGCCAGTGCTTACCCTAGAATAGAAACTTGTTGAGGGCTGGAACTGCTCCATTTTTGTCTCTGCATCCACAATGACTAGCGTTTAATCAATGATTGATGATTAATCAGTGATTGCTGGCCATTGTCCCTCATCACCAAGTGTTTCATTTAAGGTGTTATGTCTCCCCTTGGGTTAAGTTAAACTTGTTCTGACAAAGATCTATTGTTTTGCATATTACTGGCTTTAGGTAAAAACCTTAGTCCCTGAGGAAACTGGGACAGAGACCTATGCCTTGTTTGGCTGGTGGAACCAGTCTCCTTATTTTGTCTACTCCATATGGGCCTCTCTCTTCTGTCCTGCTTGAAATAAACTGCTAGAATCTTTCTTCAAGGATCCAGTGGAAAAATGAGTCCGATGCTACGAGGGAAAGCTAGGTCTGTGAAGTTATGTTTCATGTTAATGATGAAATGCAGATTTTCCATTAACAGGCAAAATCCTTCATTTCCAAAGTTTGAATAGGACAGTTTTTAGACAAAATTACATTTGGTTAAATATAGGTTGCTGAAAAATTCCAACTCTAAGAATACTTTTTGGCTTCTAGCCCAGAGTATTTTAATTTGATGGTGAATTTGGATAATTTTAAACTCATGCTAAGCTCTTGTGTTTCCATTTTTTTGGTTTTTTTAGAGACAGACAAACACATGTTTATAGCTCTGTTGCCCTTGTTAATGAAATTTTCCTTCTTTAAATTATTTTATTTGGGAGGCTTTGATGCATAATGAAAAAAAAAAGATAGAACTTGCATTTGGAATAGCTGAATTTTCATCTTGGATTTGCCCAAATAGCTATGTGACCTTGGGCAAGTAATCTGACTTCTCAGGCCTTCAATTTCCTTATTAGTAAAATGAGATTGTTGGACGTGATGGTCCCTAAGGTCTTTTCAACTCCAGCTTTCAGTGAGCCTATGAATTTGTAAAGGAGGGTAATAAGACCTGACTAGTCTATCTCACAGGGTGGTTGGAAGGCTGAAATGAGATAATTATTCAATCAAAAAGCATTTATTAAGTGTGAACTATGTGTCAGGTACTATGCTCGAATAGAAGGACTAAATCAATGGGAAAGCACGTTGAGAACAGTGCAGAGGTGTCAAACACGCATGCCTCCAGTCTGGCAGGAGCCTGGGGCCCACAACACCCTCCCCTGAACCAGAGTAAAATACAGTTCCTATCTGATGGCAATGTATTGATACATTTTTTTTAAAAAATTATATAGACGTGTAGTTTTCTAAGTAAATATTTGGCCCGCAGGGATTTATGCACCATTTCATGGCCCTTGTTTCTTTTGGGTTTGATGCTACTCTGTGGATTCCCATGCCAATGTAAGCAATATTATCAGCATTATGCTGCCAGCATCCTAGGTTTAGGTCTTGATGAGATCTCTGAGACCATTCAGTCCAATCTTTTCCTTTAAAAATTAAAAAAAAATTCTTTTCAGTGAATAAAAATTCCCATTCTCTCCCCTCCATTCCCCAATCCGAATAAAAGAAGACAAAACCCAAGTAACAAATACACATAATCAAATAAAAACACACTGATTGGCCATGTCCAATCTGAACCCTAAGTCTGTTGCCTCTCTCTGTCAGGGGGCAGGAAGTGTGTTTAATCATGAAGGCTCTGGAAGTTTAGTTGGTCATTTCATTGACCGGAGTTCTTAAGTCTTTTAGAGTTGCTTGTCTATAATGTTGTTGTGATGGAAGGAAGGAAGAAAGGAAGGAAGGAAGGAAGGAAGGAAGGAAGGGAGGAAGAGAGGGAGGGAGGAAGGGAGATACCTAGCTGCTCTAACATATGCATAGTGCTTCGCAAACCTTAGGTTTCTATATAAATGCTATTATTATTATTATTATTATTATTATCATTAATATTAAATCACATGGTTACACAGTTTTACTTTCTCATGAATCAATGCTGTTTTCCTCCCTCTTATTTTCAATACCATCCCTTTTTCTTCTTTCAAACCATTTGGAAAAAACAGAAAGCCCTTATCATATTTAGCTTCTTTCAGGGCTCAGCCCAGGCCCTACCTCCTACAAGAAGTCTTTGATATTGGCTATCTCTCTCTCTCTCTCCCGTTTTCTCTTCTCTCTCCCTCTCTCCTCCCCTCCAACTCTCCTCTCTCTATCTCTATCTCTCACATTTTTTTTCTCATGGGGTGTCAGTTTCCTCGACTGTAAAATGAAGGGGAGCTGGTCTAGATGGTCCCTTCAAGTCCTAAATGGAGGAGCCTATGATCTATAAAAATAGCTAGGATATGTCAGAAGTGGGCCTTGAACATAATTCTTCCTGGTTTTGAGGCTAGCTCTCTATCCACGACTTCAACATGCAGGCATACCTTAAAGGGACGTATAGATGCTGGCTATTATTAACCCTGAGAGGCAGTGCAGCATAGTGTATAGTGAGCTAGTCCTCTAGTCAAGAAGACTTAGATTTAAGTCTTGCATTGGAAATCTACTGACTGGGTGACCCTGGGTAAGTCACTTCACTTGTCTAGGCCTGAGTTTCCTGATTTATACAATGAGGGTATTGGATCAGAAGACCTCTGAGATTCTTTCTTTATGTGCAAGTTACAGACAAGCTGTTGATCTGCCTGGGTACGATTGACCCCATGGGAGGAACTTTTATACTGGGAGTCTCCCTCCCCACTCCCCTCCCCACCCCCAACGAAATCACAGATCTGGACAAAATCATATTATTGCTTCCATCACTGGTCCACCTGGATCAGTTTACCTTAAAAAACGATAAGCCTATCGGCTCTACATCAGTGCTCATACAGGAATCTTGGGTCTGTTCTTTGGCTTCAGCAAAGGTGAAGACAGAATCTTCCCACTCCTTTCTAGCGGCAGCTGAACCAGCTTGTCCTAGTTGTCCTTGTGGTAAATAAATAAGCAGGGGTGCATAATCCTGCTCTGTAACCTCCCACAAATCTCAGGGATGTGCAGAACTCATCAGCACGGGGTATGTGAACTGATTATTTGAAAGGGAGGCCGGCTCACTCGCTCTCTCTGGTAATTCAGTCCAGATGAAAGGCCTGCCTTTAACAGGGATGGGCTGCTACCTGTGGGTCACCTTCAGCGGGGCTGTGCGTACATGCTGCGTTCTCAGTCTTTTGGAATCCTGAAGAACCATGAACAGGGGCTTGGCTACCTGACACTCTAACCTGATCCACTAAATTATTGTGCATGCTCCGCACCTAAAATGTGCATTTGGAATGTAATGGAATACAGGCAGGATAGTTAGTACTGGAGACATTGAAATGAAAGCCTACTTGCTATTTCTTGTACAAAACACGCGATCTCCTGACTCAAATGCTCTTCTTGTTCGGCTTAGCTTCTTGGAATCCTAAACTCCATTCGAAGCTCAGAACAATCTCATCTGGCTCCCTCAGCTGGGTCACCTTCATCACCTCCTCTCCAGGAATTCAGGGAAATTTTGCATTTACTATTTGTGTACATGTTTCTCTCCTGCAGAATGTAAGCTTCTTGAGGGCAGGGGCTGTAGGCTTATTGAACAGTACTTGGCATATAGTAGGTATTTAATAAATGCTTGTTGGATTGAATTTTTGTTAGAAGGGAGGAAAGAAAGGTGGAAGGAAGGAGAGTAGGGAGGGAGGGAATGGAGAAAGCAAGGAAAGGGAGGGAGAGGAAGGAGAGAGGGAAGAAGGGAGGAAAGAAGGGGAAGGAAAGCAGGGAGAGAAGGGAGAAAGGAGGGAGGGAGTAGGGAAGGGAGACAGGAAGGAAAGGAGAGAGACAGAAGGGGGAGAGGGAAGAAGAGAAGAAAGAAGAGAGGGAGAGAGAAAGCAGGAAAGGAAGAAGGGAGGAAAGAGGGAGGGAGGAAGGAGGGAGGAAAAAGGGAGGGAGGGAAGAGAGGGAGGGAGAAAAGATAGTGAGGAGGAAGGAAGAAAAATAGGGAGAGAAGAAAGGGGAGGGAGGGAATGGAAAGAAGGAAGGAAGAGAGAGGGAGGAAAGAAGGACAAAAGCATTGTCTTTGCTTGTTTGCTGTTTTTTCATTCATTTAGTTCTTCCTCATAAAAGCCTCAGAGATTGCTTTGCCCCTTGTTTTGTATGTGTATTTGTTTTTTTATTATTATTGACAGTTATTCAAGTTTACATATGATTTATATCTATATATTTATGCACACATATATGTATGCATGTGCATGTGCGTGCATGCATGCGTGTGTGTGTGTGTGTAGTGGGGACTGGGACGGAGGCCCAAGTTGGTAGTTGGCACCCACACCATTTAGCCCTGAAGATTAAGTTGGTAATAAATCGTCACGGCGCCACAGTCACTCTGACCCTGCTGCAGAAGATTGCCTTCCCTGGTCAGGTCTGAGCATATCTCAGGGAGCCAGGTGTCAGTTTCCCACTCAGAGCTTAGGCTGCTAGGAGTCAGCGTGTCTGGTTACCCAGGACAAGAGCTGTCCTTGACCCCCACCATTCCATAGCTCGTTGCAGCTGAAAGTGCTCTCTGAGACATTCCAGAGCCAGGTTAGCACAAGGAAAGGAAACCTTGAGCCTCTTAATTCTCCCCAAGCAGCAGATGTTTATACAGTAATAGGAAAATATCATCTACTTTATCCAGTGATGTCAACTTGTTACATGGGATTGGACATTTCTCTGGCAGGCACAATACTCAATCAAATTGGTACTCTAGACCCTTTCTCCCTGTCCTAAAAGAGAAAAATGTCAACTGGAACTTTTTTTTTCTTTTGGTTTTGTTTTGGAGGAAGGAGGGTCTCAGCCTATGTCTTCAAGTTTTAGAGACCTGCCTGGGACACTGACAGGTTAGGTGAGAACTGGGCTGCAACATGCCTTAGGATCTATTTAGTCAACAGGGCGATGGATTTGAAATCAGGAAGACCTGGGTTCAGTCCTGCCTCAAATAATCACCAGCTGTGTCATCCTGGCAAGTTATTTCCATGTTGGGGAATATTAACTTCTTTCCATCCAATCAACATCATTCTGCTGAATAGGAGCCCACAGAGCCCACCTAGAGGGAGATGATCCCTGAGGAATCAGTCCAGTCTCCTCCAGGGGTGTTGGTTTGTTGAAGTAATCTGACCTTTCCCTCAATGGCCCACGTGCAAGAGTGTTTACCAAGACCAATGTTACCAGGATGATAAATACCCTGAGCAAATAATGAAGAAATCAATGTAAATAGATAGAACCAACCCCCATAGTACAGGAAAGATTGACTTTCTCCCTTCCCACCTCCCTACCCCCAATATACACCCAAGGCGGGCTGACACACCGAGTATGTTCTAAATTTATAGCCAAATTATGGGCAGCTGGTACATACAACCAGTGAAGTAAATTGTTTTCCATAAGTCATGTTTGTAATTTGCACTGTAAAAGTAAATCCTAAAACTGTAATTTTTAATGATAAATAGCAGCAGAAAACATTCAATTTAGAGACAACAGCAACAACAACAAAAACAGTTCCCAACCTCCCAAACCAAGATGTGCTTGCAATCTAAATTTGGCTGTCTCTTGCAGAACTCATTTTCCTCTGCTTCCTCCGAATTAATACGATGTGGTGATATTTAGGATAATTAAAACCTATTTGCAAAGGAGAGATTCTAGAGATGCTTACAAACTGGTATGGTATTGAGATATTGGTTTGTTTTTTTGTTTTTCATTGAATAGGCTCTAAATTTTAGCAAGAATTCCATTGACCGTGTGTCCATTTAATGATTATTTAGAAACAGCTAAGACTTTACCATGCACAGGCAACTCTCTGTATTAACAGCACAGTTCAAAGCACAGCCCAGGCTTCAGACTGTAAATTGCCTGGAAGAATTTGATCTTAGAGGCAATAGGGAGCCCCATATTCCCTTTAACATGAGGTCTCCATTTTTATTCTGCCATGACTTGATGCTCTCCCCAGACCAGGATAGGCTATGTAGTTAAAGTTCTTGGTGGTCACTAGTGGAAATCCTAACTGTGACAGTTATTCTCTCCCCATTTGGCTCTCCTTTTGGCTGGAAATTTTCTTTCTTCTTCCCCATCCTTTCTTGGAAGAGCAGTTTCCTTTATGAAATCCTCTCACTTCTTCCTATTATGACTATTTTCACATCTCAATCAAAATGATCTCTTTCATTTTCTCCCTCAACAAATCTAAAAAGTAAAATATTTTCCCACCAGTTAGGTGATGGGGAGGGCGATTTTGCCATAATTACAGTGATAAGGAAGATTTCCCCTTTCCCTCCCAATTTTTAGTCTTTCCCGATCACTTTTTCCAAGATCTATCCTGATGGTCAGGATAATGAGCCAAGTCACAGCTACCTAAACAGATGGCTGTGATTCACAGCATCTTTTGATTTCATGCCACTGACCTCATCAATTTGGCCACTTAGAGATGGACTGATGGTGGGATCCACCAGTCACAGATATGCTCAAAACCTCAGATGGAAACTCAAATTGGTTTGTAGATTCAGAATTATTTTGATATTGGATATTTTCACAGGAACCATGCTGAAAAAACCCGCTATAGAAATGCTTTGACCTTTGAAATATTGCATGATATCAAATCAGATTATTTTATACACCCTTGTTTTATTTGTTTTTTTAACTGCCAAATGAGAATGTTGGGTCCAATTGACCTCCACTCTAGAGCCTATTTCAGCAAAAAAACAATCATTAAGGTCCTCATATACCTTCCCAGGGTGGGCAGATGAGCTTGGCCAGCCTTGAATAGTTTATCAATATCTTTTATATTTGTTGTTGGTTTTTTCCCTTCCGCATCCTAAGGAGGCCAAAATATACATTCAACCTTTCGGACACATTTTCAACAAGAGTTTATTTTAGGACTTTTTTGTTTTTGAAGTGGAGAAGATAAGGCCAATTTTGGTAAACTATTTTCAAAATGTCCTTTAGCCTGTTTATGAGCAATCCCCATGAAAACAGGCCCCCTATGTGAGAGAGAACAAAGCAAATGTACATCAGCTCCCACCCCTCCTAACATTTTCTCACATGTAATCTTGTTTTTCTTCTTTGAGACACAAGCTGTTTTACAGGATGGCAAGCATCCAGATGAAACTGCAAAATTCAGTCGACTCTCCAAACCCTGTGTATCTGAATATATTAACATTCAAATTGAAATGAAAATCTTTAGGCGATGTCCATATTTTTGAAATACCCACTTTCTGGGTGGACGAAAAGAACAATCTAGACCCTCTCGATATTCCTTAGAGGGGCCACTTAAAAACCACTCTCAGAACCAAGAAAGTACATTTTGTTCTGTTTTTTTTTTTGTTTGTTTTGAGGCGGTTGGGGCTAAGTGGCTTGCCCAGGGTCACACAGCTAGTAAGTGCCAAGTGTTTTTGGTCCGAGGCCACATTTGAACTCAGGTCCTCTTGACTTCAGGGCCGGTGCTCTATCCACTGCGCCACCTAGCTGCCCCAAGAAAGTACATTTTGTTGTGTTTCTTCTTGAAAAAGAGAGATCAGGAATATATTGAAAATGTATCATAGGAAAAAAAAAAGGCAGCAGTGCAATGCACACATGCAAAACCCAACAATCCAGGGTTTTTGTTTTCCGGTTTCTTTGGATCATGGCTTTCTTGAAAGTGGCCTGCACTCCACTAGGGAGGTCATTCAACCCACAGCTTGAGAAATAGGGCTTTTTGTAGCTCTGAGCTGTGGGAATGAATCAAGACCACTGCCAGGATGTTTATATGGTCAGAGTCTTTGATTAGTGAAGTAAAATCAATAAAATAAAGCAGGGATAAATATCCCCCAAATCACTGCATTGAGCATCAACTTTAACAGTGTCTAGTCCTTGGTGGTGGTGGTGGTGATGGTTGTTTTCAGAGGTTGGAAGGAAATGCTGCTGCTATGATGGACAGCTGGGCAATATGGGAGGAGGCAACAGCTCTGTTAGATGGTGTTGAAAAAGACCTTAGCATTTTAGACATATGCTTTTGATTTTGTGAATTTAGACATATGCACGCATACATACATGTGTGCATATTTGTGCAGAAGTAGCAGAAAGGGTGGGTGATAGAACCTTGGACTTTAAATCAAGAAGATGAGTTCAGATCCTACCTCCAAAACTTATTAGTTATTTAATTCTGGGCAGGTTACTTAAAATGGATGTGCCTTAGTCTTATCAACTGAGTCATAGATAAGCTGCACCTATGTCAATGGAAAGAATTCCTACAACAGGAATTTCCCATGTTGATGAACTCAAAGTTCTTTTGTGTATTTTGGCACATATGTAAATATAGTGTGACCACTCACTTCTTAGAATGAAGATAAAAATGAGAAAGAGAAAGATTTGATGTATAATTGAAACAATTCAGTTTAGACTTGCTCAAGTTATTAGGAATAAAAAATGAGCAATGGAGAGAAGAAAGGATATTGGTACAGATTATAATTTTATACAGAAATTGAATTGATGTAAATTGATTTCTCTAACAAGGAGAACCCAAGAGACTAACAAACTCCTTAATCAGTAAAATCAGCAAATACTTGACTTACTTACCAAGTGGATAGAAACAGCAGCCAAAGGCAGTATCAGTTTAGATTATAAATTCATTTATGAAATCTTAAAGAGGGAGATAATGGAAGATTATAAGCAGTATCATCTCACAAAGCAGAATGAAACAGAAGAAGGTAAAGCTAGTTAAACAAAAACGTAGCAGGAGCTTGAACTAAATCATTTCAAAAGCATTTATGGATGAAAACGGAAAGACAATAAACAGAAAATAAATTGTAAGAGATCTGCAAGGATTTTCATAAACTATTGTCACCATCAAAGACAATAAAGCTCTATGCTTGAACTCTAATCTCACGCAAAAAGGTTGAAAGATGTGTCTGTATTGTGTTTATAGAGACAGTAGAAATGGCACTAAAGAGAAAGACACGAAGAGCAGTTAGATCAGATTGTGCATGTAGAGGAGAGTACTGCTGGAGACAACCTAGTTACGAGGTCACTGATAGAAAAAATTCATATATTTGAAGAAGGGGAAGATGCTAACAACATTGAAAAAATTAGACCTTATTAATGAAAAAACAAGGCCACCAACAGAACCTCAACAATTGTTCTTCATTTATTTCAGTCATGTCTGACTCTCCATGATGCCATTTGGGGTTTTCATGGCGGATATACTGGAGTGGTTTCCCATTTCCTTCTCCAGTTCATTTTACAGATGAGGAAACTGAAGCA
>NW_020954652.1:1765894-1792138 GCF_900497805.2 Vombatus ursinus | reverse complement strand
CCAGGATTATGTAACTGATTCTTTGTGGCCCCATTTGGGGTTTTCTTGGCAAAGATACTGGAGTGGTTTGCCATTTCCTTCTCTAGCTCATTTTACAGATCAGGAAACTGAGGCACACAAGTTAAAGTGACTTGCCCAGGGTCACGCAGCTAATAAGTATCTGAGGCTGGATTTGAACTAATGAAGATGAGTTTTCCTGATTCCAAGCACAGTGCTCTAGCCACTGTACCAACACAAACAATTATTAACCTGTAAATCTGTATTTTTCTCAGTACAAAATTTTTATGAGCCATCAACACACAGATCATGGACTTCTTTGATGACAATATTACCAGGGACCAGTAAAACTTTTCCAACTAACATTCCACAATGGACTGCATCTTTGCCATCACATAACTGACTGAAAGAGAATGCATAACAAATAAGATCTGTCAGACAACAAACATTTATAAAGTGCCTTCTATGTGCCAGACACTATTCTAGGTGCTAGGGATGAACAAAAATTCTAATCTCAAGGAGCTTCCATTCTATCTATAGGATTCCAATGTGGTTATTGTTTGTTGATTATGAAAAAAAGCCATTTGATTAGGTAGACCAAAATGACATCATGAAAGCTGTGGTCCAATAAAGGGTCTCCCATCTGTACTCCAAAATGATTTAATATTCCTTGAAAAAATATAACAGCAGAGATAATAATGTTAAATAACCTCCCGATAATAATATCAGGCAAGATGTAAGATAAGGAGATAGAGAAATGGTCACTACGGATGTTTGCTGTTGCGTTGGATGAGATCCAATTGAAGAGGAAGCCCCTGTGCATGGTGAGGAAGGCTGCATCCATTGGGTTGACATGGATGAATTTTGATCTACATCATTAGAGGAAACATTCAAAACAATGGGACCACAGATCCATTTGGGTGTTTGAGTACATACATGCATTCAACTAGAAATATGCTTATCCCTCCCACTACCCTTTTCCCCACTCCTACACACAGCTTCCCCACTGTCAGCTAGGTGGCACAGTAGATAGAACACTGGGCCTGGAGTCTGCAAGATGTGAGTTCAAATCTGGCCTCAGGTACTTGCTAGCTGTATAACCTTGGGCAAGTCATTTAACTGCTGTTTGCCTCAGTTTCCCCATCTATAAAATGGGGATAATAATAACACCTCATCCAAGGGTTCTTGTAAGGATCAAATGAAGTATTTTTAAAGCACTTAGCATAGTGCCTGGCACATAGTGGGTACTATATAAATGTTTATTAACCTTCTCCCCACTGCCAAAGTAAGACAAATGGTACCCTTATTCATAAAATCATAAAATCATAGAATTTTAGAACTGGAAGGAAACCTAAATATTACATAGTTCAATATCCTCATTTGTAAAAAACAGGAATGGGCCTTTTGTGACAAATTTCCCCTTCATGTCTCCCAATGATATTTATTTTAGCCTGATTTCACTGTTATAAACTGTTGCAGGGGGAAGGGGCAGTCACTTAATGTGGTTTTCCCCAGGTCTCATATCTAGTGATGGCATTAAGTTTAATGTATATTATTAAATCCTACACATCAGACAGAATTGGTCTATTTTTCTGTTCCCCAAAGTGACTGACCTCTGTGCTTAGAATATATTTCATCTTCACCTCCTCAGATAGATGAATAGATAGATGGAAGGATAGATGGATAGATGAATGGATAGATAGATAATTGGACAGACAGACAGATAAGTAGATAGTTAGATGGATAGATAGGTTGATAGTTGGATGGATGGATACATAGATACATACATATATACATACATACATACATACATACACACACAATACACATATATAGACAGCATTTATAAACTGTGAATTGAAGCCAGGAACTTCAGAAAAGTGAAGTTGATTTGAGAAATGAACCACTGACTAAGAACATGCTGTCTAACAAAGTGATTTGGATTTCTGGGCCATCACCTAAAGTTAATGTATCAAACTCAAATAGAAATGGGACCCAGTAATCCGTACGTGAAGATCTATTGACTTAGAAAACTATATATTAACAGTATCTACTATCTAATGTATTTTTATTTTTTAAAAAATATATTTTCCAATTACATTTTAATCTAGTTTGGGCCACACTCAGGAGCGTTGCAGGGCATATTTGACACATCTGGCTTAAAACATAGAAATGAAGGGCTCGTGATTAGTAATGGAATAACTTTAGAATGGGGGCCTTAATGAGAGCAAATAAAAATATAGTTACCTGGAATCTTATAAATCTTATCTCTAAACCAGAAATGGGAAGGAAGGAATGAAGAAAATTACTGGTGAATATCTGCAAAGCGAAATACTATTGATGATAGCAGGCACATCATAGCAATGAGAATTTAATATCCAAAAAGAAAGCAAACTAGCAATAAAACCCTTGACCTCAGATGTCCACGTGAGAATGCACAAAGGGTAAGTTACAAATAAAATGATCTGTTAATTTTAACTCAAGAAGGTAAATGTGACCTTATAGCAGAGGTATGCTGGAGTCAGCTCAGACTGCTTTTCCCAAGAGTCTGCTGTTAAAATTTCAGTGTATGCATTTATAGCCTGGCAAATCTGCAAACCCTACAAAAATTAGGGCTCAATTTATTGTTTAGTTGATTGTCTAGATTTACAAAACAGATGGAAAAATATTAATATTGCAAATTAAACTTAAAAATGTGTCATGTCTACAATTTTTCCCCCATGGCGGGCCAGTTGTTAAACATTTGCCAGTACACTACTGCCTTAAAGGTAGGACATGATTCATGACAGTAATATAAAAATAGGAAGGTTATATCAAAAGAAACAGAATGAATATAAGAAGCATTATATATTAATAAGGTATAATAATGTCAAAAAATCCAGGTTTTAGAAGTGGAGCAAAATGATAGAAACCTTCACCGACCCCTCCTTTTAATTCTAATGACTTTCCTCTGTTAATAACTTCCTATTTATCCCATATATACTTTGCTTTGTATATATTTGCATGTTATCTCCTTCATTAGATTGTAAGCTCCTTGAGGGCAAGGACTGTCTTTTGCCTCTCTTTGCATCCCCAGTGATTAGCATAGTGCCTGGCACACAGTAAGCACTTAATAAATGTTTGTTGATTGGTTGATCGATGATGGAAAGCATTTGGGTAAGAATCATTGGAGGGGAGTGGTGAACATAAGTGACATTTTCATGAGAATATACTACATTAACCTGAAATTAGAAAAATCTGGATTCAACTCCTGATTCTGATTTTTACTGAGAAGTCATTAAGCAACGATGTTAAAAGAATGTATAATATCGATAATGTTTGAGTGCCCTCAGGCAACTTTCTAAGGCTATAGGAGGCTGAACATATATCAGTGAGCACTGATGGAGGGATTTTCTTCACTGGAAATACCTTATGAAATCTATCTCTTCTGAAGGTAGAGGGTCCACAGGAAGAAAGGTTTGTTTGACTTTCTTGCAGTTCTGAATTATTTCCCCTTGCAAGGGATGGGGCACTTAGGTTGTGCCAGATAATTACACAGGGACCCTTGGGAGGCAGAGGACCACTACAGAGGGAAGAGTTGTTTTTAGTGTTTATGAGCTTAGGTGTGAGTCATTGGTGTTTTCTTTTGGGTAAAATGAAACCTATTGTATACTCAACACTTTGCTAGCCTGAGTGCTTACATGAGAGCTAAGAGTTATTTTCCTTATTTGGTGGGGACCTGGAAAGAAGCTCATTTCTGATGTTCTCAAAGGAAATGCTGAGTGAGGAACATGAGCCAGGAAGATTTTAGAGAGAAGATTCCAAGACTGAATTTTGTCTGTGTAGGACCAGAATGCCTCCCCCCCCAATAAAAATGGACTATAAGTTACATGCACTATTTATGAAGATCATTATCATAAAAACATCTCTTAATCATGTTCATTTTCCAGTCTCCTCATTTAATTTTCATTAGTATCCATGTTCACAGCTTTAGATTTAGAGAGAAGATTCTGAGTTAGAATTTACTTACTGCCTATATGATCTAAGCAAATCATTTAATCCCTCTGAGGGTCTCAGTTTCCTCATCTGCAAAATGAGCGAGTTGGATTAGCTAGTTAATGGATCAAGAAGAAATTAATTTCCTACCTTGCTTAAGAAGGCTTCACAAGTTTAAGAAAGGGACTAGACCCCACTTTCTCCTCTATGAGAAACTTCTTAATCTCTTCTTCTTTGGGTTTACCCATTGAATGCCAATAACAATTGTTATCTGTTCTGGACAAAGACTTTGAGAGTCTTACCCTCCCAGATTGATATTTTTGTGGTGGTAAATTAGGTCATCTTCTGTCTCAATTCTTACCTAGTCCTGCATCATTGAATGGGTGTTGCTTCAGACTAGCTGGGAAAGATCTTAGTTTAGAAAGGCCAAGGTCACCTACTGCATCCCAAACCATTGCCAATCATTCTGACTTTTGGTCTTGCCACTGGACTTCAATGGCACTGGAGGAGAGAGTGAGGCTGACAACTTTGCACACCTCTGCCTCACTTAAATCCAATTCATACACAAGTCAAGATGTCACCTTCATAATGTCATTGGTTCTCTTTGAGAACAAAGGAATAAGTCTTAGAAAAAGACTAGGGTGCGAGATGGAGAGAAACATGGCCCACTCTAAAGCCCTTGTAATATCTTCTCCTCTCTCTCTCTATCTAGGTTCTTTGATAATGAATTTGGAAGACATAGAGAAAACAGAAGTGTTTCTCAGGGTAAAAAGATACACCATTTTATGAGATCACTTTTGGATTCTCTTTCAGCCAAGGCATAAAACAAAATTCCAGATATAGGAATCTTTGTCAATGTTCCAATGGCATCAGCAATTTATGGAACGTCAAAATTTGGGTGACTCAAAGGGCAATGGAGAGTTATGTGGTGGCTATAGGTCAGCTGCAGCATATTACTAATCATACCTATGCATTGCAAGAAATGGTGTAAAAAATGTAATCCAGGAAATGATTGGAAAAGCATTTGGGTTGATGATGTGGCAAGAATGAGAGATAAACCTTGCCCAGCCTCAGCCCTGCTCTGGTGCCTGTGAAATATTAAGAGACCTAGAAGAAATCCTTTAAAGGATTGAATCATGTATAAGAAAGAGTGCATTGAAAATAATTATCCAGGATGAGAAAGCACACGAGTTGTAATCTATACTGTTTAAGGATGTACTCACATTGTTAATTGGAATACTGGAATATTGGAGAAACATCCAGTCATTCACTCATCCGATCCCAGCTCTGCCATTTGTGATCCATGTGACCTTGGGCATGTCTTCCTGGGCCTCAATTTCCTCATCCGCAATAAGGAGAGGTTGAATGATGGAGTCTCTATGGTCCTTATAATTCCAATCAAGATCATAAATTTGGATCTGAAAGAGATTTTAGAAACCCTCTCGCTCTACCTCCTTACTTTACAGATGAGGAAACTGAGTCCCAAAGAGGGTAAATGACTTGCCCAAAGTCACACAGATGATAAGTAGTACTGCTGGGATTAAAACCAAGGACCTCTCCACTCTCAATCTAGCATTCTTTCCACTGGACCTCATTGCTTCTATGTGCTAGGAGCAGGACAGTTAGTGAGTTTCACATTGTCATATATACTATGGATGATCCTTTAACATAATTTTATTTTTTAAGAATGCATTTTTATTTATTTCATTAGATATCTCCCAATTACATTAAAAAATTTTTAACATGCATTTAAAAAGAATTTTGAGTTCCAAATTCTCTCCCTTCCTCCTGCTTCTCCCCCACCCCTTGAGAAGGTGAACAATATGCTATTAATTGTGCATCTTTAACATAATTTTAAAGAGCATGGTAGCTTCCCCAAATTTCAGAGAGGAGGATAATTTTAGCCTCCTTTTACTCAGTTCCTTCCTTTCTTCTGGGTTCCTTGTTGGGCAAACTTAAACGTTGAGCAAGAGTGACAAGCGATGTCTTTCCCCAAGCAGGCCAGTTTGAAGCGCCGAGGGATATGTCCCAAACGCAAACTTTCATGCCACAAGAAACTCCTCTGCTGTGACAGAGCCTCCATTTTGTTTTTAAAGCTCCATGGGGGGGGGGTTCAATATCCTTCCTATGACTCACTATTTAAAAAAATAGAAGTTTTCCTTTAATCCCTAATAACTTCCTCCTGAGACTGCTGCCATCTGAATGTTTAACAGAAACTCTTTTGTTTTACATAAAAAAGCAGAGTTAATATCAGCATGAAACATCTTAGGAACATATTTGTAAAAGGTCGCATTCTGACCCATCAGATCACAGTCTTGGAATGCCCTGATGAAGCCCATTTTTTAAGGGTGGGCGAGTAAACTTTTTTTTTTCCCGTTAGCATTTTGGTAAAATGTAATAACCGAGTGACTCTGATGGTTTTCTCATCTTCTGGGCTATCTAAATGAAGTGCTAAGTTCCATTCCAAAAGGTCTCTATTTTAGGACAGTTAATTTTTAAATCCCTTGATGGACTGAGCCTAGGAAATGCATGCACTAATCTTGGTAATCCAATAGCAGCTGAGACAAAAGTTCTGCGGTGTCAGCATTGAGTAGGCCCTGGCCCTGATGATCAAAAACTGATGAGGCATGAAATTCAGGGACCTTCTGGGCTGCTCTTAATGGATTAATATAAAAACAATGAAATAGAAGAGAGTCCAAGATTAAACTCTATTTTATGTTGCTTCTGACTTAAGAAACAAGGAATAAATGTACTTAATGGCTTTAACCAAGTTAGAGTCGCATTGAAGGCTCTTTCTAACCACAAAATGAATACATGAATGAATGAAAAAGCCTTTATTAAGAAGTTATTACGTGCAAGGCACTGTTATTGTTATTCGGTCATTTTTCAGTTGTTTCTACTCTTTATGACTCCATTTGGGATTTTCTTGTCAAACATACTGGAGTGGTTTGCCATTTTCTTCTCTAGCTCATTTTACAGATGAGGAGACTGAGGCAAACAGGGTGAAGTGACTTGCCCAGGGTCACACAGCTAGTAAGTATCTGATGCTGGATTTTTAACTCAGGTCTTCCTGACTCCAGTGTGACTCTATACATTGTACCACCTTGTTGCCCTGCAGAGCACTGGGCATCCAAATATAAAAATTAAGCAATCCCTGCTTTGGGACTTCCCCAATACACATGGCACACAAGATAGAAATCTAGACATTTTCTCTAATCCTTATAAACTTTTAAACTCCCCACTGTTAAAGGTAAAGTAATTTCATCTGTCTTCAATGGACAAGACACCGAGAAGCCCAATGAGGCAACAACTTCATAAATTACAGTGGAGGTTAATCCCTAATCTCAGATATACTCACTCAGTACCCCTTGCCCCACTACTTCCTATACCTTGGCAGGGCATCACACCCTGACCCACAGGCTTGTTCTCAGGGATCTGCTCAGAAATTTCCTTGCTGCTCCTGTTGGTGGTACAGTTTCTACAAGTACTCACCTGCCCCTGCTCCTACTGTATTATTTTGTAGAAGCTAACAGCAGACCTCAACCCAGTTTTTTCTCTCCCCCTTTCCGCTCCCTACCCCTCATCTTTTCTACCTTGTGGAGAAGATGGCGGCATAGGAAATTTAAAGCCTTCTCAAGCTGTGTTTACAGAAGCACTCAGGGAAATAGGGCATCCAGTGGGGACCAGTTTTATCCCTTCAGGAGTCACTTTTGGAAGGGCCTAGGGGCAGTGAAAAGCCAATTATCCAATGAGGGAAGAGGTTGACACAGCTTTGAGATCCAGCTCTCAAAGATTTTCCATGAAAGGGGAAGGAGTCAGAAAGTGAGTAATAACACATTATAAGGGGGAAAAAAGACAAATTTATCAGAGATTTCTGCAGGGAGAACAATTTGTCCAGAAGCAGATAAAGTGACATGGAAGACATTTATACAGAAGGGAAGATGGCTTATAAAACATCTAAAGGAGGCCAAATATCTCAAGATAAATATTACAAGGCAAAGAAACTGAACCAATATCTGACGAGGCAGAGGAGTCTGCGAATTCCCAAGAGAACATGAGACCAGGATCTTTCTTAATGGTTCAAGAGAGAAATAAGAATCATGAAAGCAGAATTTGTGACCTACACAATAGGAACATAATGGCAAGAAAAGAAAAACTTGAATCCATAGCGGTGAGTCTCTCCAAAGAAGCAAAACAGACACTGATTGGGAATGCAAATATAGAAATTAAGGACAATCTAGAAGAAGAGAAACAAAAAGCAATGATGTTAAAAGAAAGTATAATATTTATCAAAGCAAAACATGATTTCAAAGACAAGATGCTTTAGTGACAAAATGAGGATTATACATCTCCCAGAAGAAAATATTAAGCCAAAAAACCTGAATGGCATAATGCAAGAAGTAACATAAGAAATCTGTCCAGAACTTCTGAATAAAAAAAAAAAGAGCTGATTGAACAAAAATCCATCAATTGCCTTCAAAAAAAAAAATTTAAAACAAAATAAACCCTGTGATGCAAATTCCAGGACATATATAATGGTTAAATTTAACCATTCCAGCACTCACATTATAATAGAGGGAGACAACAAACAGGAAAACTTAGCTGGAGGGCAGATGGAAAGGTCCATTGGCCCTTAAGGCACAGTGGTAAAACACATTGATGCCTCTTTTAAAATGCCATTTCTATTGAACAAATCATATTTGTTTCTGATTTTGAACCACTTGACAATGCTGAGGATCCGGGTGGTGAGAGTATTTATACACACCTACCCCTAACCCTGCCATGTCCGCAGTAGGTGTGGCTGCTGAGGAGGTAGGGGTTAGCACCTGATAAGCAATTGACAAAGATGGTTTCAGAGGCAGATCCAGAGCAAATGTATTATTATTGTTTTTATTTTTTTTTTAGTTGTTAATGTAAACAGTTTGAACCATAGGATTTTATTTGGAAATTTATTTCATTTTTGTTTTGCTTATTCTGTGAAGGCCCTTCTCCAACATCTCACTGTGTCATAAAGATGAACCTAGGGTCTAGAATGTTATGTGGGGCCTCACCAAGCTGGAAAAACTTTGGGTATTATCCCAGTGATGTATTGTGTCTGTCATCTGAAGACCAGTCTAGCTATCTATTATTCATAGCATTTTGGAATCATAGTATGGAAGCTAGAAATAATCTTTGTAGTCACCTGTCTCAGCTCCCTTATTTTATAGATGTGGAACCAGGAATTAAGTTACTTGCCCAGGGTCACGCAGGTAGTAAGTGGTATAGGTGGGATTAGAACTCAGGTCCAGGTTCAGCATTCTTCCAGTTGCACTAGAGATGTTTTTCACAAGCTTGGACACAGAGTAAGGAATTTGGGGACCATAGCAAATCCTAAGGAATGCCAACCACCTTGTCAAAGGATTGGCATCTGCAGTAATGGGTTCACACAAATGACATCAAAGACACTTGCATTGCTGGTTTGATTATTTAAAAGTAAGATCCCTGGCTTTCTTCAAGGCTCAGTTTCAGTGCTATCTCCAATGAAGCGCTTTTCCTGATCCCCTTAGTTGTTCCTCAAATGATCATGTATGTACCTATCTGCTTACATGTTGTGTCTGCCCAATAGAGCGAAGGCTCCTTGAGGACAGGTACAATTTTTTGTTTTGTCTTTGTATCCACAAGAGCTAGCACAGTGACTTATGTGTAGTAGGCACCTAATAAACGCTTGTTGAATTGGATTAGTTTTTTTATTAGTATTCGTTTTGAATGCTGTGATTGTAACAATAAAAATAAGCATACTGCTGAGTTTGAGATACTATATATTAGATATTATCCGAGTTCTAGGTGCTACAATTAACTAATGAATCAACAAGCATTTATTAAGCACCATATATAAGCACCTACTATGTGTCAGGCACTATACTAGCAGCACTGGGGATACAAAGATAAATAGGAAACAGTTCCTGCCTACAAAAAGATTATGTTCTAAAGAGAGAATATACAGACTATGCATAAAATTTTTAGTTGTGCCTGACTCTTCATGACCCTATTTAGGGTTTTCTTGGCAAAGATATTAAAGTGGTTTAGCATTTCCTTCTCCAGCCCATTTTACAGATGAGGAAACTGAGGCAAACAGGGTGATGAGACTTGCCCAGGGTCACACAGCTAGTAAGTATCTGAAGCCAGGTTTGAACTTAGGAAAATGAGTGTTCTAGCTCTAGGCTGGGTGTGTTAGCCACTGTTCCACCTAGTTGCCCATGCATAAAATGAATTTAAATTAACATAGGATATAAGGGAAGGTAAACAGGAACAATCTTATTTAGGTGGCTTTTGAGGTAAATTCTGAAGGAAGTATTCTCTATGAAGCAGAGATAAGAAAGGAATGACTTTCAGGGATGTGGGAGAGTTTCTGCAAAGATACTGAGATGAGAGATGAGAATGCTATATGTGTGAAGCAACAAGGTCAGTTTGGCTAGATCCTAGAATGTGGTAAGGGGAGTCATTTAGAATAAGAATGGAAAGATCAATAGGGTCGTTTGTGAAGAGCTTTATGCACCAAGCAGGGGAGTTTGTATCTGATCCTATGTGCAATGGAGAGTGGAATTTGAGTAGGATAGGGACATGATCGGACCTGCAGTTTGGGGAAATCACTAATGGATTTCAGGAGGATGGAATGGAGAGGGAAGAGAAGCAGGTAGGGAGACCACTTACCAGGTTACATATTTCACGAGTCTAGGTGAAAGGTGATGAGAGTCACGTAAGTAAAAAAAAAAAATCACCAACATGAGGATCTCATTTTCCTTGAGTTTTGATTTTGAAATAATTACTGGTTTCCTGTTAAATGAGTTTGTTACTAAAACAAAGATTTTTTAAAATTGCATATCAAAAAGGGGACAGATAAAGGAAATTGGCTTCCAGCCATCTTCTGTTTATGCACGTGAGGCTAATTCTATCCCTAGTCCTTCTTAATTTGATTTAGTCTTCTTTCAAGCCACTGTGACCTCTTTTCTCTAAATACCATACTTAAGTGGTGACCCAGTGTTGGGAATGCATCAGATTTCCTCTCTTCCTGAGAATGAAAGACATATTTTGAAAGAAGTATAAGCATTTGGTATTCCCCCCTACCCACTAAAGGTTACCAAGACTGAAGATACACATAATTTAAGCACTTCTGTTTTCTTCTTCACCATATTGAGGATCATATGACCAAAAAAAAAAATAAAAAAGGTATGACACATACATATTATTTTCCTTATGTGAATAAATGGGTGAAGTAACCACAGCTGGACATTGGAAAGTCCATGGATCCTTGAATCACCCAGTCTTGGGCTACATTGTGTAACTTGATTGCTATTTACAACAAAAGATGGTGTGTGGGTAGTGTACTATTCTCATCTTTTTATTCTAAATAGCAGAATCCTTCATTATATAGCCCCTGAAAGTCTAGTTGAAAGGTGGACATGAAGCCTTTATTGACTAATGAAAACTCACATCTGTGTATAGTTGAGCTTTCCAAAAATCCTTTGAGGCAGCTGATCAGAGTACTTTTCAGTTGGTCTTATCCATAGGCATTCTTTCGTATGGTGTGCAAGCTCATCATACTCTCTACCCAGTGCCTGTGCCATTCTTATGTACACTTTCCTAAATCTTTCGTAGAAGAGCTACCCACCCCAGTAATAATAATAATTAATAATAATAATAAAACAGCTAGCATTTGTTAAGTTCCTACTGTGTGCCAGAGGGCAGCTAGGTGGCAGTGGATAGAGCAGGCAGCCTGGAGTCAGGGAAGATTCATCTTCCTGAGTTCAAATCTGGCCTCAGGCACTTACTGTGTCACCCTGGGCAAGTCATTTAATCCTGCCTCAGTTTCCTCATCTGTAAAATGAGTTGGAGAAGGAAATGGCAAACCACTCCAGTATCTCTGTCAAGAAAACCCCAAATGGGGTTCATGAAGAGTCAAACATGACAAAAATGCCTGAACAACAACAATTATATGCCAGGCGCTGTGTTAAGTGCTTTACAAATGCTGTCTTATTTGATCTTCACAAACAACTATGGGAAGTAGTCGCTATTGTTACAGCTATTTTACAGATGAAGAACCTGAGGCAAACAGATTAAATATGACTTGCCCAAGGCCACCTGAGATGGGATTTGAACTCAGGTCTTCCTGTCTCCAGGATCAGCCCTCTATCTATTGTGCTACCTAGCTTCCTCCAAACACATTAGAGGCCTTCTGCTAGGAGTTAATTGATCCTCAAATTTCTGAACTTTTATCCTAACAAAACTTTCTTTAGCAATGCACAGACTGAGATCCTATGAAGCCTTTTACCCTATTACATAATTTCACCCTATCATAGTGTTTATATAGCCCTTTAGGTTTTGCAAAATACTTTACAAACATTACCTCATTTTATCCCAACACCAACCCTGGGAGTAGCTACCTTTTAGGTTTGCAAAAAACTTTTTAAATATCTCTTTTTATCTTCACAACAATAGTAGGATGTAGGTATTATTATTAATTCCCATTTTGCAGATGGTGAAATTGAGGCAGACAGTTGCTGTTGTTGTTTTTGTTCAGTTGTTTTAGTCATGTCCAACTCTTTGTGACCCCATTTGGAATTTTCTTGGCAAAGTTACCGGAGTGTGTTGCCATTTCCTTCTCCAGCTCATTTTACAAATGAAGAAACTGAGGCAAACAATGTTAAGGGACTTGCCCAGGGTCACACAGCTAGTACATGTCTGAACCCAGATTTGAACTCAGGTCTTCTTGACTCCATGACTGACGCTCTATTCACTGTGCCATCCACCTGCTGAGACAGACAGAGGCTGTCGTGTGCCCAGGGTCTCACAAGTAAGATTCAAATCCAAGAATTCCTTACTCAGGTCCAGCCCTCTATCCATTGTGTCACCTAGATGTTTTTACATAACTCCTACAGTATGCATGAAAACACATTTGTTTGTTTTTAAAAAATGACTGATGGTATCCATCTATGTATTTACAATTTTCTACCAACATTCTGCTCATAAAACTAATTTCAGCTTTTCTGCCTAAGAGCAAAAAATACCCCAACCAACCAACCAACATAACAAACAAAAATGGTAAATTCATCCAATTCAGTGGGAGAAAAAAGACAATCATTTCAGCATGGTGTAGACAAAATACAAGTTGATTGAAATGACTGCTTTTGAACATTTGTTTTGCCATGTGGGCACAAAGCAAGACTTAATATCTGTTGATGAGTGGTTTGTGTAATGTGTTATTCCTTGATTAGGGAAGTTAGCAACTAAAAGCAATGGTTGAACATTCCAGGCTAGAATGATGTGCAAAAAAAAAAAAAAAAAAAACTACTTGAAGAAATACAAAAATACCTTCCTTAATGAACTGGTACCGTAGATAGAGCACTGACTCTAGAGTCAGGAGGACCTGGGTTCAAATCCAGCCTCAGACACTTGCTAGCTGTGAGACCCTGGATATGTCACTTAACCTCAGTTGACTAAAAAAAATTAATTGGCACAATCAAGGTATATACTTTGTGTAGCAAAAATAGGATTAGTTTGGGAGTCACGTGATCTGGATTCTAATCCTGGTTCTGCCATGTTTGAACTGGCAAAAACACCTAGTTCTTCTGGATCTCTTTCTGTTTATTTGTAAAATAAGAAGGTTGAATTGGGTGATCCTTATTACTTCTGTGCTTTCTTGATTGGTATACTGTATTTGGTGTCAGGAAGACCTGAGTTCAGATCAACCTCAGACACTTAGTAGCTATATAACCCTGGGCAAGTCACTAAGCCTTTGTTTGCTCCAGTTTTCTCTACTGTAAAATGGGTCCACATCCAATACTCATTCCACTACCTCATGTAATTTCTAAAATCTGGAGTATCATTGATTGTCAAATACATAGAAGGACAAAATTTTCAAGTAGGCAGAGAATTTAGTAGCTTTCTACTCCAATCCATACTCAAAAGAGAATGTCCCTTTTTTTCTTTGGCTAGGCAATTAGGGTCAAGTGACTTGCCCAGGGTCACATAGCTAGTACGTGTTGTGTAAGAATGCCCCTTTTGCAACATTCCTAATAAGCAATCATCAAGTCTTGCCCTGAAGACCCCCAATAAGTGGGCATCCGCTGCTCTCAAGGCAGCCCATTTTATTTCTGTTGTTGTTCAGTCTCTGGGTTGTTGTGAGGATCAAATGAGATAAGATTTGTAAAAAGCACTTAGCACAGTGCCTGGCACATAGTAGGTGCTCTATAAGTGCTATCTTTCCTTTTGTTCGCTCTTTATGTCTCAGTTTTCTGATCTATGGAATGGGGATAATATTAGTACCTACCATATAGGCTTATTATGAGGCTCAAATCAGATAATTTATTCAAAACATGTTGCAAACCTTAAAGTACCATACAAAGTATGCTATTTTAATAATATTTTATTTTCCCCCAATTACATGTAAAACAATTTTTAACATCTTTTTTTGAGTATTAAATTCCAAATTCTAACCCTTCTTCCCTCCCCTTCCCCCTCTCCCTGAGATGGTAAGCAATCTAATAAAGGTTATGCATGTGCAATCATGTAAAACATTTCTATATTAGTCATTTTGTAATGCTAGCTATTATTAGTAGTACCTGATTTTGTTTAATGATGATAATAGTTAGCATTTATTAAGCACCTACTACGTTTCAGGCACCATACTTTTAAATGTGGCGATACCTCTACAAAATGCCTCCTCTAGCGCATAGTCTTGGTAAGGTGATGACCCTCGATTCTTGAGGGCTATGCCAATCTTCCTGATTCTAAAGTTAGGACCACTCTCCATCTATTATTCTTTTTTCAGAATACCCCCATATAACATTTTGTCCCTCTAATTCTTGGGATGATCATTGAGTCAGTCCTTCCTTATATGTTATAAAAATTGAGCATAAATAATGAAACTGGTTAGGAACAGGAGATAAAAGCAGAACTCATTCCAGGGAGGGGACTTAGATCAGATGACTTGAGCTCCCACCAGTGGGTTTCAGCACACTGGTGCAGTAATTGACTAAATGGTACCCTTGTGGCTAGAAAACCTTAATGGTACTCCTGAATGTGTTTAACTCCCTAGCAGAGATTTATTTAGGCACTTGGGGAAGCCAGTGATGGTCAGTTGTGGGTACCACATTTTAGGGAAAGACATTGATAAAATGGAGACTTTCCGGAGAAGTGACGAGGATGGTGAAAGGCTTCAAATTTAGGCCATATGAGGATTGGTTGAAGGAAATGGGGATGGTTAGATCAGTGAAGACAAAATTTAGGAGAGATACAACAGCTTCCAACTGTCTTCATGTGTTCAAGGGGCTGTTATATGGGATAGAAATCAGCCTTGCACTATGCTGTCCTAGAAGGCAATGGTAGGAGCAAAGTGACAAATCAAGGGCTGATATCAGGAAAATCTCTCAATAATTAGAATGGGCTGCCTTGAGTAACAGTGGGTGCACACTCACCAGGCACCTTCAGACCAAGACTTGATGAATGCTTGTTGGGGATATAGTAAGGGGACAATCTTTTTTGAGTATGGATTGAACTGAAAGACTACTGAATTCTCTGCCTATTTGAAAATTTTGTCCTTCCATGTATTTGAGAATCAATGGCATTCCAGTTTTTAGAAGTAACACGAGGTAGTGGAATGAGTATTGGATGTGGACCCAAGGAACATTATTTCAAATCCCAGCTCTGACACTAACTGGTATGGTCATGGGCAAGTCCCTTGATTTCTCTAAACCTCAGTTTCCTTCCTTGAAAAATAGGGGCAGTAATACTTTCACTCCCTATCTCATAGCTCCTGCAAGGAAAGTGCTTGGAAAACCTTTCAGTGCTAAATAGGTGGTTGTTGTGGTTGTTAGTAAGCATTATATAGTAGATAGAGTGATGGATATGGAGTAGGGAAGACCTGGGTTTGAATTTTGTCTTAGATGGCATTTACATAACCCTAGTAAAGCTTGACCCAAACTTTTCCAATATCATCCATTATTCTGTTCAGTCATTTCAGTCATGTCTGACCCTTCTTGACCCCATTCAGGGTTTTCTTGGCAAAGATACTGTGCAAATGAGGAAATTGAGGCAAACAAGGTTAAGAGACTTGCCCAGGGTCACACAGCTAGTGTCTCAGGCTGGATTTGAACTCAGGTCTTCCTGATTCCAGACCTGATGCTCTATCTAGCTGCCCTATCGCTGGTTTAGATGGATTATTTTTGGAGGTGTGGAGCGAGAGGAAGGGAGTATGAAAAGCATTAAAATATTTAAAGAAAGTAAGCCTTTAAAAATTTTTAATTTTCAATTAAATATTCATTTTCTTTCTTTCTCACCTCCCTCTTCCAAATGAAACAAAAAAAAGGAAAAAAAAAACGCTTGTAATAATGTACATAGTCAAACCAAAAATATTTGTAAATTGGCCATTTTCAAAACCTATGTCTCATTCTACATCTTGAGTCCTTCACTTCTCTATCAGGAGGTGAATAGGATACTTCCTTGTCAGTCCCCTGGCATCATGGATGGTCATTACATTGATCTTTTCAAAATTTTTCAGAGCTGTTTGTCTTTACAATGTTGTCGTCATTAGATACATTATTCCTGGTCCCTTTCATATCATTCTGCATCCATCCATACAAGACTTCTCTAGTTTCTCTTAAAACTATCCCTTTCTTCATTTCTTATGGCCCAATAGCATTCCATTCCATTCATTATATGCTACAACTTGTTCCTCAATTCCCAAAATGATGAAAATTCTCTTGATTTCCAGTTCTTTGCCATGAAAAGGGCTATAAATATTTTTATATATATCTGGGTCAAAAGGAAGACTTTGAAATCCAGTCTAAATTATGGATATCACCCTTTTAAACCTCCCAGAATAGCTCATTAGCAATGTGTGTGTGGTGTTTTTTTTTTTTAATGTTAGCATAGTTAACAGCCTTGGATAATTTTTTAATTTTGTAGAATTGTCCTAGTAGTTAACAAAATTAACTGTCAGCTACTTTTGAGCAGTCTCAAACAACTCTTTGAAATGCCAATTATGGGATATATGCATATATACATATGTATGTTTGTGTACACACGTATGTGTGTGTGTATGTAATTTGTGTTGCCATGGAGATGAGTTGTTCTAACAAAAGCTACCTCACCTCAGAGTTCACCAATGAGTGACATTTTGGAGCTGAGATTTCTGGGAATATATTTTGTGAAGACTGCTGAGATAAAGATGCTGAAAGGAGAGGAGTTGGGAATGCAGAGCTGATGAATTCTTCCACCAGCCTTCCATTTAGGATCAGCAGATGGGTCTGGGGAGGGAGGTGCGGCTGATGTTTTGCTCCCCAGATTTCACCTCCTAAGAGACTGTGATGAGACTGAGGCTGCTTTGCTGAACGTATAGAAGCAGGACCTTTGAAGGAAAAAAAAAAGGCCAAACTACTGATATGATGAGAATGATGATTGGGGAGACATTACATCATCATCATCATTTGCATAATGCTTGGAATTTTGCAAAACACTTTACAAATATCATCTCATTTGATCATTCCAACAACCTGCTGTTATTACCATCCCCATTTTACAGAAGAGCAAACTGAGGCAGATAGCGATTAAGTGACTTACACAGGGTTACACAGCTGGTAAGTGTCTGAGGAAGGAATTGTTGCTGTGACACCAGCCTGCCTTTCTAGGTGTCACTGCACATTTTTCTCTTTCGTACACTCTTTGTTTCAGCTTGACTGACCAGCTTGATTTTCTGTGTCTGACTCTTCGTCTCTATTCTTACATAGGGCAACCTTCATGCCTGAGATGGACTTCTTCTTCACCTTTACCTGGCTTTCTCCAAGGCTCAGCTCAGAGGTCACTTCCTCTGGGAAACCTCTCCCAATTCCTTGAGTTCCTTCCTTTTCTTTCAGAAATTAACCTTGTATCTACTTTGAATTTAATTTTCTGTATACATTTTTTCCCTCAACAGAATGTGAGTTCCTTGGAGGTAGGGACTGTTTTGTTTCTTTGTATTCCCAGTGCCTAACCCATAGTAGGTGTTTAATAAATGTGTATTTAGTTTAGCACAGTTTTTGGCATATAGTAGGTGCTTAACAAATGTTTATTTAGCTTAGCAAAATTTTGGCACGTAGTAGGCCCTTAATAAATGTATATTTAGTTTAGCACAGTTTTGGCATATAATATGTGCTTAATAATGGTTTTTAGATTAGCACAGGTTTGGCACATAGTAGGTGCTTAATAAAAGTGCATTTATTTTTTTAATTTTTGGTAAGGCAAAAAATGTAAGCATCAAGAATCTTACCTTTACTATTTTCATTATCCTACACATGGTAACCATACAATTTGTTTATTCATCATTTATTTATACATTCATTCATTCATCTATTCATTTATTTGTTCATTCATTTATCTGTCTGTCTAGCTATCTGTCTGTCTATCTATTTATCTATCCATCCATCTATCTATCTATCTTCTACATATCTATTTATTTATTACCAAACCTATAACTTTATTGAGAATTTACTGTGCTTCTTATAGCCTTGGAGAGCTATATTGGGCACTGCAAAGTGAAAGGTCTTGCCTACGGTCTCCTAAACAGTATGTGTCAGAGGTAGAACTCAAATACTGGTTTTCCTGACCCAGAGGCCAGCTCTGTAGTCATCTTACTATGCTCATAACTCTCTTACGACCTCTTAGCCCTACAATAATAATTGGATAATATATTATTTACCTGCAAACTCTATCCCAAATGAAAATCTCAATTTCTCTCATGTGCTTTAGACTGGAAGATGGCAGATGAATTTGTGAAAAGTATTGAAAGAAAAGAAGAAGCATTATTGCCTTATTTTACCATCTCTGTTAGACGTTAGAAGCATCTCTGTAATATCTTAGGACATCAGACATTGCAAGTTTAGTTTTATGGAGCATTAAAACCTTCTAATAACAATCTCTGAGAGATGGCTTAATATATTATCCAACAGCAAACACGATCTCAGATGATGAGGCTTGCATGCCATTGAGCTATATTAAACTGTAAACTCTGAAATATTCACTTTCATTTATCTCTGAAATTATTTAACAAGCCAAAGGAAGGGGTGCTTTCCATTGTAAAATGAAGAAAATAAATGTGTTTTCTATCTGGAAGAAAAATACCATCCCTTGTTCTAAATCACTACTCCAAAGCCCCATAAATGCTTGTTCCTGTTTCATCTTTCACCTACAAGCTACATTTTCATAGGCACACTTCTAAAGCTTCAAGTAAATCTATTTCTCATTACAAGCCTTTTGGAATTAAGTGCTATGATTCGAGAAGCACGGCTTCATGACTTCATACAGAACTGTGGACTTTGCTAATTTGCTTTTCCTTTATTTTATGGAAAAAAAGTGAAACAGACTTGGGGCAGATTACATAGAGCCATCATTTAAACAAAGAAGGAGGTAAAGTCATCTTCCAAGACTGGGCGTGGGGAACTTGGGGCCTTGAGGAGATTGGCAAAGGTTTGGAACAGCTGTCTTGGGGAGTTATTAGGGGATCAGTCATAACTGAGTAAGAGATTTTCCATGGAGCCGTGAAGGCCCAGTTGAAGTTAGAAAACATAAATTGATAGCGGGTTCTGTCGCCATGGTTGTATGATTTTCTCAAATAGTAAGTTTTTGGCAGCAACAGTGGCAGCAGATGGTCAAAGGGATCCAGGGTGGGAAGCTGGCAGGATAGGACAGTGGAATGCCAAGGTGAATTAAAGGTGTTAGAATGGGCACAGTAGCGGATGGTGGAGTCCATGAGGGGTAGAGAGTAAGTATAATCAGAAGGAGGTTATTAGACTAAGTGAAAGAAGAATACCAGAATTACTAGAGTTCCCAGTAGGGAAGAAGTATAGATTGAGTGGGTGGGGGATGAAGAAGAAGATAAGTGATAGGTAAGTAGATTATAGTTAGATGAGGGGAATATCAGATTCAAGATCTTGGAGTTGGAGCAATGGCTAATGACGGTCTAATGCAGGGTTTGGTTTTTTGGTTGGTAGTTGATATGGAGTAGACATGAAAGCCAATGGGGTTGAACAGGGTGAGGAATTGGGACAACAGATGAGGGATGGATTGTTAACATGGATATTGAAGTTGTCAATGATGGTAACAGGAAATAAGTTGGAAAGGGAAAATTTGGGTTAAGAGGTATTGTCCCATTGGTGGGCAGAGGATCTGTCCAATATAGAGGACCTCACATTAGCAGATGATATGGATTTAAAACAAGACAAAAGAGAGTGTTGGGAATTGGCTAATGCTATGAGAATGGTACTAGGGACCAAAGAATAAGCAAATCTCATTATTCCCATGAATTCAGGTAGATGGTCAAAACCTTTGAAGGAGAAGATAATGGAAGATGGGATGTCATCTGAAGAAAGCCAGGTTTCAGTTATAACAGGGAGGACGTGAGGGAGATCTGATTGATATATCTGTCACCCCGGTGATCCCCAGGGTTGATTCGGCTGATCTGCCCGACTAGGCAGGTATCACCTTCCTACCTCACTACTCCATGTGAAGTCTTCCTGAAGCTGTGAAGTAGGTCGAGAGTATGACCTTCCCCAATAGAGTCATACCATTCTTCAGTCAAGGGTATACTAGTAGCTACACTCTCCTGCTAGAATAAGGTCTCAGTTACAACAGGAAAGAACAAGGAATAAATGAGGACAAGTTTAAGGTTAAGGTGAATTCTGGGAGTTCAACAGGACATAGAGTAAGGAGCTAGTGGAGAACCCAGGGAAGAGGAAAGATGAATTGCACTGGGAAAGAGATTAAGGGAAAGAGTTTGTCATTCAAGTAGCAGGTGGGGATAACAGTGATGAGGGAGGGTCTAGATGGATAGATAGTAAAATCATATAATAGGAAAAATTGGATAAAGATTAACAACTGGATAGGCACTAACTTATTAATAGAAGAAATTAGAGAATTAGTTGGAGGGGTGTTAGTTGGAGCAGAAGTGTGCTAAAGTCAGCTCACACTGGCTAAGAGGGACAATCGTTAAATGATCAGAATGAGCGTTTGCCCCTCAGGAATAGACAAATGCCGCAAATCAAGCTTGGTTAATTATTTTGTTGATCATTTAAAATTAAGAAAGTGATGGAGAAAATGTTAATGCAGATTAAACTTCAAACTGTGCCTTGATTTTTTTTTTTTTAGTACGGAACTGGTTGTTAAACATTTACTATCAACACCCCAGTTATTAGGAAGAAGATGCAGTAACATAAATTCTTCCACCTCTACTTCTCCCCACTCCAACAGAGATAACTATTATTGTTTAAGGATTGCAGAGATCTGGGTTCAACCGTAGGAACAGAAGAAAAAGGTCTCTAGTTTCACCACCTCCAAGTATTTCTATATGAAACTTCAGATTCATTGACATGGCCCTCGTACTAGCTGCTAGGGTCACGAAGGGAGTTGCATGTATTCACCAAATATTTCTGCCATATAGAAATATGCCAGGTTGCTTCTGCATCTGGGTGCCTTGACACTCTCTGATTTCATAGTTGGATACCTCAGTTTGCTGTTTCTATAAAATCTGGGTAATTATCCTCTCAATGTTAATTTACCACTTATATCTTTCACAGGAATGTTGTGAGGATTAACAAGTTAATATTTGTGACACAATTTGAGATCCTCAGATGAAAGCCTTTTTATAAGTCCAAAGTACCATCACTATAGGGTACTTTTCCTCTTCAGAGAGATTTTGAAGTATCTAATTGTTTTCCCAATAAGGCAGTAATGAAAGTAATGTACTAAGGACTCTGACCCTCTTCCATATACCTGTAAAGTTCTATCGGGATGTCTTAGTACAGGGATGGGGAACGTGCGGGCCTCGAGGCCACGTGGGGCCTTCTAGGTCCTTGGGTGCAGCCTTTTGACTGAGTCCAACTTTTACAGAACAAATCCTTTTATTAAGGGCATTTGTTCTTGAAGTTTGTATTCAGTCAAAGGGCTGTACTTGAGGACCTAGAGGGCCACATGTGGCCTCCAGGCTACAGATTCCCCACCCCTGTCTTAGTACTTTCCTGCCCCTTTATTATTCAGTCTCTTCAGTCTTGTCCAACTCTTTGTAGCCCTTTTTGGGGTTTTCTTGGCAAAGATACTAGACGAGTTTGCCATTTCCTTCTCCAGCTCATTTTACAGATGAAGAAAATGAGATCCAAGAAAGTCAAATCACCAGTTCAAAGTCATGTAGATAATTAAGATAGTTAAATATCAGAGAAAGAGTTTGAACTGTGTCTCTCAGGTGATATGGTTAGATGACAATTCATTTGAAAAGGATCTGAGGGTTTTAGTGGACTGCTATGAGTCAACGGGTATATGACAATCATCATCTACATTAACAATAATAATAATAATAATAATAGCTAACATTGATATAGTGCTAACTATGTGCCAGGCACTGTGCTAAGCACTTCACAATCATTATCATATTTGATCCTCACAACAACTCTGGGAGGTAGGTCCTATTATTATCCCCATTGTAGAGATGAGGAGACTGAGGCAAAGAGAGGTTAAGTGAATTGCCCACAGCTAGGATGTGTCTGAGATTGGGTTTGAACTCAGGTCTTTCAGTTCTTGACTCTACCCATTATGCCACCTAGCTATCCCAACTATTCTGCCAAGTATAGGCTTAGATAGTTGCCTAGCGGTAATGAGAAGTTAAATCCCTTGTTTATGATCACATAGCCAATATACGTCAGGGGCAAGACTTGAACCCAGGGCCTCCTGACATCAAGGCCAGATGTCTTCTCACTGCTTCTTGGCACCTAGCTAAAGAGAAAGAAAAAGAAAGAAAGAAAGAAAGAAAGAAAGAAAGAAAGAAAGCAAGAAAGAGAGAGAGAAAGAAAGAAAGAGAGAGAGAAAGAAAGAAAGAGAGAGAGAAAGAAAGAAAGAGAGAGAGAAAGAAAGAAAGAGAGAGAGAAAGAAAGAAAGAGAGAGAGAAAGAAAGAAAGAAAGAAAGAAAGAAGAAAGAAAGGAAGGAAGGAAGGAAGGAAGGAAGGAAGGAAGGAAGGAAGAAAGGAACAAAGAAACAAAGAAAGAAAAAAGAAAAGAAAGAAAGAAAGAGAAAGAGAGAGAGAAAGAAAAGAAAGAAGAAAGAAGGAAACAAAGAAAGGAACAAAGAAAGAAACAAAGAAACAAAGAAAGAGAAAGAAAGAAAAGAAAGAAAGAAAGAAGGAAACAAAGAAGGAACAAAAAAAGAAAGAGAAAGAAAAGAAAGAGAGAAAGAGAGAGAGAAAGAAAAGAAAGAAGAAAGAAAAAGGAAGGAAGGAAAGAAGGAAGAAAGAAAGAAACAAAGAAAAGAACAAAGAAACAAAGAAAGAGAAAGAGAGAAAAAGAGAAAGAAAGAAAAGAAAGAAGAAAGAAAGAAAGAAAAGAAGGAAGGAAGGAAGAAAGAAAGAAGGGAACAAAGAAAGGAACAAAGAAAGAAAGAGAGAGAAAGAAAAGAAAGAAGAAAGAAAGAAGGGAGGGAGGGAAGGAAGGAAGGAAAGAAAGAGAAAGAAAATTATGGTTTTAGAAGCTTCATCTTGCTATGACATCTCATTTTGTCATACTTTAACTTTCTTTTTTACCCTCTTTGAAAGAAATATCTTTATCTTCTTCCAACTCATTTCATGTAGAAGAAAGAAACTCTTTCACCATTCTTGATTACATGTCTAGAATTGAGTGATTTCACCTAAATGGCAGCCTGCAATGTATCCCAGAATGCAATGTGATACACTCTCCTATATTTTATAAAAAATGGGTTCAAATTCTGTAGGAAACCCAAGCATATTTGGGCCTTATCCAGTTTTGCAATGATTGTAAACCGTTGCTGTTGTTTTTTAAATCAGTAGAGAACCTTGATGTTTTCAGTTCCCTGAAAGTCTGGATTTCCATACCTACACTCACTCAATTCTCTCCTTCATGAAAGACAGTAAAAAGTACTGAGTCCCCTGTATCCTAGACTGGAATGAGTTTGGTATTCTGATCTTACAGCCTGCCCATTCCATTCAAGGTGAGGTATGTAGCTCTGCTGAGGCAGGCTAAGGAGATCACCCTAGTCTATCACTGAATACAGTAGAAACCTTAGTCCTGGGGGGAAAAAAAAGATTTAGTGTTAATGTGATAAGTCGAGTTCAGGTTACTTAGCGAAGCAATTTTTTTTTTTTTGCCCTGGTTTTTATGAAACAAAACCTCCTGGACTAAGCCTGGTACGAGTTTCTATTGTATGTTTTTGCCTCAAGCTCTCTCAAAGGGTGATATAAATACCCTTCCTGACATATCACCCTTTTGGAGCCTATTAGCATTTACTGATTTCATTGCACAAGGGAAATGGTTAGATTTCGAGTGGGCTATCTCAGGAAAGGGTACAGAGTACCTGTATTACTGTATCCCATCTGAGAATTCTGACCCGGCCATGAAATCCCAATGGGGGGGGCACTTCTCTAACCCATTTAGAACAACATGGCTCGTATGTTTTCCTTCTATTTGTTTGCCTCCTCGTCCCCTTTATTTTTCTGCATGCCCTTTAACAACCTTATGGATAAAGTGCTGTGCTTCCTGTACTTAGAAAGACCTGAGTTCAAATCCAGCCTCAGATATTAACTGGCTTTGTGACTCTGGGAAAGTCACCTTTTTTTTTTTTTTTTTAAATTTCCAGTGATTAGCATAATGCCCGGTAAGACACAGAGTAAGAACTTAATATATGTTTATTGACTGACTAACCTTTCTGGATCTCAGATTCCTCGTTTGTAAAATGAGGGATTTGGATTCAATGGCCCCTAAGGTTTCTTCTAGCTTGAGATCCATGATTCATTTTATGGCTCCTTTGGTGGGGGGTTTGGAGGGGCAACAGAGGGAATATGATGTCAAGGCCATTGTACAGAGGAGGAAGAATTAAAGTGCTCTTCCTTCAAGATGATTGGTTCCTAGGCTTCATACTTATGATTTAATTCATTACCAGCTCTTCATAACGCTGTGTAGAGTGACTTCTTTTACATGGGACCATTTTTTTCCTGCTCAGCTGGGTAGCCTGGATCCTTCCCTGTTTGTGTGAGGGTAATGGTGGGCTGAGTCATCCAGCCAGACCTTCATCTCTTGGACCACCAAGCCTCAATGCATCAGAGAAAGGCAGAGAGAGGGTCCTTACCTTGGACTGGAGTCCAACACTCTCCTATTAAGGGTTAAGTGCTCTGAATGTTTTCTGCCAATAGTCTAAGAAGCTGGACTTTAAATTCACTGAAACTCTTAACCAGTAGTTAACTGCCCACTTAGTCAGCTAGTCAACAATCATTCATTATGTGCATGCACTCTGTGCTGGGGCAGCTAAGGTGGATCAAAGAGTTGGCCTGAAGTCAGGAAGACTCATCTTCCTGAGTCCAAATCCAGCCTCAAACACTTACTAGCTGTGTGACCCTGGGAAAGTCACTTAACCCAGTTTGCCTTAGTTTCCTCATTTGTAAAATGAACTGGAGAAGGAAATGGCCAACCACTCCAGGATCTTTGCCAAGAAAACCCCAATGGGGTGACAACTAAAATGACTCAATAACAATAAAAACTCTGTGCCAGGCATGTTGCACTGGTGGGGGTACAAAGAAAGACAAAAGCAAGGTCCCTGCCCTCAAGGAGCTCACATTCTAATGGTGGAAGTTTTCCCTCTAAGGAAATTAGTTACCCCCAACCCAAACAAAGCAAAAGTACCCTAGGGGATAATTTTCAATGCTAGGATAATGGACACTGGAGGTACTTGGGGATTAGTCAATGAATCAGCAAACATTTAGCACGTATTGTATACCAGGCACTGTGCCAAGTGCTGGAGATACCCTCAAGGAACTTACAATCTAATGGACAAGATGACATGCAAACAACTATATACAGGATGAATAGGAGATAATTAACAAAGAGAAGGCACTAGAATTAAGAGGGGATGGGGAAGGTTTCCTGTAGGTGGTGGGATTAATGGAGAAATCATTTCCTTAATTCCAGTTGGGCTGTCTGCATTATTTTTTTTTTCTATTGGAAGCACTTCATTTCTAATTAGATTACTTGAGAGGTATAGCTCATTGTGGTGTGGGCATATTAGATTTTCAGAACAGCGCTTGAAAATAGGGGCAAAGTATTTCCAATATGTCATAGATTTGGACATTAAGCTCTTTATTATAAGGAGTTTTGCCTTTGTATTTACAGAATGTATTTACAGAGATATTGGTCGTAGAACTTTCTCCTTGTGATTTCCTGTTTCTCTCTCTCTCTCTCTCTCTCTCTCTCTCTCTCTCTCTCTCTCTCTCTCTC
>NW_020954652.1:1762039-1765868 GCF_900497805.2 Vombatus ursinus | reverse complement strand
ACCCCTCAGCTGGTGAGTACTATTTTATGTTCCAATCATATGTTTCCATGACCTTTGCCTTTATTGATTGGTGGTCTCCCCCCACCTCCATGTTTAATGGAGCATCTGAGATTAAAGTCATTTTTCTTCTGCAAGAATAGGTTAACAGTACTTTTGCTTTTAAGAAATGGAAATCATGTTGATAAGTAAAAAATTGATCCATCACTCAATAAAGTATCTTAGAAAGAACCCTGTTCTGAGAGCTTCAAGACATAAATACTCACCGCCTTTGTGATGTAAAAAAAAAACAAACCCAACTTGATATATCTGTAACAAAAATTATCTAAAGGAAACAAATGATAAATGCAAGCAAGCCATAATATTTCTCACCCTGTGAAATTTTTCATCTCCGTCAAAGATAGGGAATTTGAAGTTTAATGTAATGTGCATTCAAAAAAATATTTCCCATGCACTTCCAGTCAGCTGCTGGTGTAAAACATGGAAGGGAGGGGAGGAGACCCAACCAGAGAAGCAATTTTATGAAAATTCTAATAGTGGCGGTTGGAAAGTATATTTCACAAATGAATTTTCCTGCCAGCATTGAGTTTATTCAGAGACACTTCCTCGAAACAGATTTATGATTATGATAGGATTTTACAGTCTATTTGCTTAGCTTCATTACTATATTAAATAAGTTAATAAAGTAGCTAATATTTTTATTTTTATAGTACTCTGCCCCCACCCCATTAAGCACCCCACAGTGCCAGGAACAACATTTAAGAAGGGAAAGTTGTCTGCTTTTCTGCTCTTGCTCTCTCATAATAACCTTCACTAGGAGAGAATAGGTTCCCTTGGTTTCTCTTCCCTCTGTAAATCATAGGAGAGTCAGTATGCTGGGAAAGAAAAAATGCTGGCTTTGGAGTTTGAAGAACCGAGTTCAAATTCTGTGTTTTTGCCACTTAAGTGTGTCTGTGACCTTGGACATTTTCTCTTGCTGGGCCTTTGTTAATTCATCTATTAAATTAGGGGGGTGGTCTAGGCAAGGGTGGGGAGCCTGCAGCTTTGAGGTCACATGTGATCCTCTCGGTCTTCAGTGACGGCCCTTTGATTTAATGGAGTTTGGGTTCAGTCAAAGGAGCGCATTTGAGGACCTAGAGGGCCTCGAGGCTGCAGGTTCCCCACTCCTACTCTAACCGATCCCCTCAGGACTCAGATCTAAGTCTATAATCCTACAAAATACCATAGGAATGGGATTCAGTCCCTGGAATATTCAATAAACAGTCATATACAATATTATAACATATAATATAATGTTCAATAAATATTGATATTTAATTAATGTTTAATTACTTATTAAAAGCTTATTATGTGCAAGACATTGTGTTAAGCACCATACACATGGCCCATTCTTCTCCAGCTCAGTCTCCTCTCCCAGATTTAAGATCATTGTTTGAGAGCTAGAATGGTCCTCCAATCCAACCTCCTCATTTTATTGCTTATGAAATTGAGGTTTAAAGAGGCACCTGCCAATAATATTACGATCATGTCAACAGAGTTCAGAAACAGAATAGAATGTAAGCCTCTTGAGGGCGGGGGCTATTTCAGTTTTGTCTTTGTATCTGGCTGATTGATTCGTCAAACCAGGATGCAAAACCAGCTTCTCTCACTCTAACTTTAATCCTTTCCACCAGAATACAATACTGCTTCCCGTTGAAATAAAATGATTCTATTTAAAAATGGTGACTCATCTATTACATCTTCACCTACCCCCTTTAAGGTTTATTTCTGTGGGTTGATTGACGGGAATTGAACAAGCCAATTTCATCCAGAAAATCTCTCCCATCCACAAAGGGCTATCCTACTACTGAAAATTTTGGTCTGCATTAGAATAATGTTACACAGAAGGGATTGGCTGCTTGCCTCATGACAGAGCCAAACATTTCCCATATAGACAAAGCATAACAATGATGTTTCGCAGAGTGAAGCTAATAGTCTTCTGATGTTCCAGTGCACGGTTTGGAACCCTGAATATGAAAAATCATAAGGATGGCAAGTCAGTTTCTTCATTCTCCGTTTAAAATGTCACAAAGAATTCTTTGCTAATCATCTCTGATTAAAATGTTACATGAGCTCCAGTAGAAAATCCCAATGTCATTTACTATATTCCTCGCCTGTGTTCCCACAGTCTCTTCCCTCTTCTCCCTGGTGTACAATTCCCTATTCAGATTATTTGTGCTGTTTTGTATTTAATTGCTATTGCAAAAGCAAACACATTGCCGAATTGCCTTTTAGCTTATAAATTTTCAGCTTTTAGCTGGAAGGTCTCTGTTTTCCTGGAATCCCCACCAAATTCAGTCCATTATTCCAAGTGCTCAAAAGCTCAGATGTTTGGAAGCCTTCATAGCTGCAATGGAATTTTCCAGTTTTCTCAAGACCAATTGGTATTGTGTTGGCACAGGGTGTGTCTACACTGTGTCAAAACACCCAGTTGGTTCAATAAAGAGTTTAACCAATTTGGTAAGGGAACAAAAGAGGAAAATTGATTCTTTAGTTGTGGATGGGCCAACTAACCAGTTTACTGGCTCAGTATTCTACTCTCCAACTAGCTTTTGGGCAGTTGTGAAGAGATAGGTATGACCTAAAAGAACAGAAAATTTGCTTGTGGTAAATGAGCTTGTCTATTGTCATTTGGAGTTTTCCTTTGTGTAGGGTATAGAAAGATACATTTAGTCATTCTGTCAGATGGTTGTGTATTTCAGCAGGAGAGAGAGTTTTTCCCCCTAAAGGTAAATGATTCTTAGTCGGAATTTAGCTTCCACCAGGACAAAGAATTTCATGCAAAATATAGGAGAGAGCTGCACTCCTCAGGAATAACCAGACTGAGAACTTCCTGAATGCTGGATGATTAAAAGGGGAGGGGATCTGTCATCTGGTGAAAACAATTGCCGGGGGATCTATATCACACAGACTGTAGAAGGAGGGGGTGGCTTTTGAGAACATTTTGCAAATACCCGTTGGGTTTTTCCAGTCAGTTTCTAAGTCCTGTCCATAAGCTCCTAGGCATACTGTCTAGACTAAAGCATCAGGTAGATAAAATAATGATTTCCAAAGTCTCAAATAAACCCACCAGTTTTGAAATCTTCTTTCATTCTATTTATGATTATTATGTAGTGCTCCAGAATGTGTGGTGGTGGTGGGGCACTAAAAATGACCAGTACACTACACATTTATCTTTGTCTTCTTATCATCTAGCATAGTACCTGGCACATAGTAGGTCCTTAAATGCTTACTGATTGATAGATCAGTATCAGTGCTTTCCTTCCTCCGAGATGGAAATGGTTCTTGATCATAGATTTAGAGGTAGGAAGGATTTAGAGCTGGAAGGGGTCTAGCCAAACCTCCTCCATTTTACAGATGGGGAAACTGAGGCCCAGACACGTTAAATGACTTGTCCAAGGCAATGTGTAGAGGAGAATCAGAATTCAAACCCAGATCTTCTGATTCCTTCTACAACATCATGCTGCTTCCTTTTGTGTGATGATTCTGTTAATGAAACACAGAGCAACACAATAAAAAGTCAGTTAGATAGCATTTATTGACATCTATGATGTTGCCTAGCCCATGCTAAGCACTGGGGATACAAAGAAAGGCAAATATCTATATCTATATATTATTTATCTATCTCTATATCTATCCATCCATCCACCTATTCATCTATCTATCTATCTATCTATCTATCTATCTATCTATCTATCTATCTATATCTTCTCTATCTATTCATCTATCTATATCTCCTCTATCTATCTATCTATCTATCTATCTATCTATCTATCTATCTATCTATCTATCT
>NW_020954652.1:1759368-1761949 GCF_900497805.2 Vombatus ursinus | reverse complement strand
TCTGTCTATCTATCTATCTATCTGTCTGTCTATATGTCTGTCTGTCTATCTATCTATCTATCTATCTCCTTTATCAATTTATCTATCTGTCTGTCTATCTCCTCTATCTGTCTATCTCCTTTATCTAGTCCCTGCTTTCAAGGAACTCACAGTCTAATAAGAGAGACAACATGAAAACAAATACGTACAAACAAGATATAGAAGGGATAAATTTGGGGTGGTTTCAGAGGGAAGGAACTAAGTAAGATTAAGGAAAACTGGGAAAGACTTCTTGAGATAAATCAATTATCAGATTGTTTGGTGTACATTATCTCAGTTGATTGTTTTTTTTTTTCTTTCTGGCAAATTAACTATGGATAATTCAGAAGAAGGTAACATATAAGGGTGTGCTGGAGCCAGCCGGAACTGGCTCATGAGGGCTGATTGTTAAATGCTTAATGTGAACATTTGTACCTAGGAAATCCATAAACACTACAAATCAGGGATGCTAATTTTTGACTTAAGAAAGTGGTGGAGAAAATATTAATGAAAATTAAACTTCAGAGCATGGCCATGTGTACATTAAAAAAAGAGACAGAGAGTCAATAGTTAAAGACTTACCAGCAAACCCCTGCTTACATGGGATGAGAACTTATATGAAATGTGATGGCTCAGAAATTGCTTAAACTCAGTTACATGAAAGTCAAATCAATCATTTATTTACTCATTTATATAATATTTTATTTTTCCCTCTATTATGTTAAAACAATTTTTAAACATTTTAAAAGTACTGAGTTCAAATCAAGCATTTATTATGCACCTACTATGTACCACGCACTGTGCTAAGTGCTAGAAATACAAAGAAAAACAAAAAAATAAAAGTCTCTGCTTCCAAGGAGCTCACATGGAGGAGACAATATGCAAGCCACTCTGTTCAGACAGGATAGAGACAGAATAAAATGGAGATATTCTCAGAAGGAAGGCACTAGCATTAGGAGGACAGGCAAAGTGATCCGATCTTTCCTGGACTGCAGAGTACAAATTTCCCAGAGCTTCTTGAAAACTGATTTGTTAGAGCTATTCACCATCTAGGTGTAACCATGGATTCTGGTTCTTCCCAGATTATTTCTGACACCTTGAAACAATCGCCAAGGGGAAGAGAGAAAGTGTCATATTAGATGTTGTGATGAATTAACATTATCGATTTTTACCTTTGGGGATTCCGGCTCACTTCTCAGTGGGACCACAAATTGCTGCTCACATCCTTTCTTTCCCAGCTGTGAAAAGCATAATAGCGCTCCAAGCAACCCCAACTGGTTGTCAGGCTTGCCTTCGAATTCAGAAAGGAGAAATAGATGAGATGAGATGGGAATTGACACCCATAGGCAGTCAGAGAAGATGTGTTCTCTATGCTCAGACTTGATTCATGTGTTATTGTGAGTCTGTTTCATTGGAATAAGTGACACACACACACGTGTGTGTGTGCACACACGAGGGATTGATTACAAAGTAATGGAACAACAAGTCACGCACAGAATAATAAGCAGAATGTATCTAGCCCTTTAAAATCTGCAAAGAGTTTTATATGTGCTTTCTCAATGCAGTTTCACAACACCCTACAGGTATTATTGTTTTCATTTTAGAGGTGAGGAAACTGAGTCTCACAGAGATTCAATGACTTACCTAGGGTTATATGGCTAACAGTGTCAAAGACAGAAGATGAATTGAGGTATTCCTGATATTAGGTCTAATGATGAATCTTCTACCATCTTGCCCCTCAGAATTCACTGCCATCTCTTCATAACAATGCTTAATCTATAAGGAGGCAGTTTAGTATGGTGAAAAGAATGATGAGTCTGGAGTCAAAGGACCCAGGTTCAAATCCTGCCTCTGACAATGACTACCTGCTTGATCTTGAGGAAGTCACCTAAACTGCCCAAGGCTTTATTTTCCTAATCAATGAAATGAAGGTGTTGGACTAAATGTCCTCTGAAATATTCTCCGTTTTGAGATCTATTATCCTATGGTATTTACTTTTTGTTTGTTTTTTGTTTTTGTTTTTTGGCTAGGCAATAGTGTTAAGTGACTTGCCCAGGGTCACACAGCTAGTAAGTGTTATGTGTCTGAGGCTGGATTTGAACTCAGGTCCTCCTGACTTCAGGGCTGGTGCTCTATCCACTGTGCCACCTAGCTGCCCCTATCCTATGGTATTTAGACATGTATATGTGTGTGTTTGCAAGTGTTGCCTGGTTGAGACTAGACCCATGATTTCATTGGAATAGACAATACCTGATGAGGAAATTCTTTCCATCCCTGCAGATCAGTATTTGTTCTATGGCTTATGGTCTTAGAGTTGCCTTGGGCACTGAAAGGTTAAATAATTTGTCTGAGAACACACAGATATCATGGGTCAAAGTAACAGAGGTAAGATCTGAACCCAGGTCTTCTTGACTCTGAAGCTGGCTCTCTGTCCTGCCACATACGTACAGATATTTGTTATCTAAAATAATACATAAATATACTAATTCCATATTGAAAGATAACATAGTATAGTATAGTATAGTATAGTATAGTATAGTATAGTATAGTATAGTATAGTATA
>NW_020954652.1:1757588-1759348 GCF_900497805.2 Vombatus ursinus | reverse complement strand
TAGGCAGACACTTAACCAGCACTGACGTCCTGGGGAAATCATTCAACATTTCTAAGCTTCTCTTCATCTATAGAACGAGGGAATCAGATTCACTGACCTCTAAGAGTCCTTCCAGCTCTAAATCTATGATCTTATGATATGTATGTGTATGTGTGTGTGCGCACATGTGTGCATGTACATGTATATAGGTGGTTCATAGTGGAAAGAACCTTGGATTTTGATTCCGGAGACCTAATTTGAAGTGCTGGGAAACTCAATAGCCAGGTGACCGTGGACAGTTCAATTTACCTCTATGTTCTTGGTTTATGCAGTAGATAGAGAGCTGGGCCGGGAGTCTGAAAGACTTGAGTTCAAATCTAACCTCAGATACTACTTAACTGTATGACCCTGGGTAAGTCACAACCTCTGTTTGCCTCAGTTTCCTCAATGTTGAAATGGGGATGATAACAGTGCTTACCTCCCACGGTTGTTGTGAGGATCAATGTATAAAGCACCTGGCACACAGTAGGCACTACATAAACGTTAGCTATCATTATTGTTGTCATTATTAAAATGAGGCCATCGGGCCAGATGTTTCTAAGTTTTCTTCCAGATTCTATGATGATATGCTCTACCCCAGGTATATTTTTATTCAGATACACATGCATGCCTGTGACTTATTCTCCCTCCCAAGGTGACATTGACTAACATTTTAATCATTTATGAGCTGCCTGGTGCGGTCTCTTGAAACCTTTTACTTTACAAGGTTTTATGCTTTTTTTCTTTGAGATAAAGCCAAGTCAGAAATACAGCCCCAAGGTTGATTACCCAATTACAACTCAAACAGCAGATTGCTTGGAGGTTGAAAATGTTTACATGTTCCTGTCAATAAAATTCAAGAGTTAATCTGAAGACTTTTAGCTTTGAATAAGTAAGGTACCATCTAGCTAGCCTTGGCACCTTTCAGCTTACTGACCTATTACCCACAGTGATTGCTTTTGGATTCTGTGTACAAGAAGCAAGAATTTTCTACCTTCTGTACAGGAGTAAGACAGTCACTGGAGCAGCATGTTAACTTGATTTGAATCGAAGCAAAGTAGCAAAAGGAATGATCAAAATGCAGGCCAGGACCCTGGATTCTGTGACTTATGACATCATAGAATCTACGGCTGAAGGAAATCATTGACCAGTTCAATGCTCTCATTTTATGGAAGAGAAAACCGAGGTGCAGCAAAGTAGAACGGCGTGTTTGAGGTAACAAAGGTAATATTTAACCGAGCTGAGCAAGGAACCCTGGTTCTCTGACTCCAAATCTGGGCTACATTGAGTTCCTTCTGATTCATTCGTCACTTTGCTTCCTGGGCAATCTTCCTAATACACGTGTCCATTCTGATCAGAATCCCTGCCTGCACAAAGATCTTCAATATCCTTATTCAGATAAAGGTGGGGCTGACACTCAATACCACAGCCAAGCAACCCATTGCAACATGAAAGATTCTGACAAAGAAATCACTTGTTGGTCTATGATTGATGACAAATAACCTATTGGATTGATTTAAAGAAAAAATAGATGAATGTTTCAAACTATGCAGAAATAGTCTATCAACAAGTGTTTATCAAACACTCACTTGGTCATTATTTGGGCCCTGACTGGCTCAGAGTAAATGTAAATAGCGATTGTTTTTGTTTTGGCCAGAAACCCTGAGAGTCACCCCCTCCCAGATTGATTCTTTCTTTTTCTTTCTTTCTTTCTTTCTTTCTTTCTTTCTTTCTTTCTTTCT
>NW_020954652.1:1735297-1757466 GCF_900497805.2 Vombatus ursinus | reverse complement strand
TAGGTAAAAGAGGCCATTCTCTGCCTCATTCCTTACCTAGCCTTAATGACTGAATGGGTGTTGCCTCAGTCAAACTGAGACCTGTTAAAGACCTTAGCTTAAAAAGGCCAAGGTTTCCCACTTTATCCAGGGCCATCTCCAGTTGTCCTGATCTATATCTTGCCACTGGACCCAGATGGCTCTGGAGGAGAAAGTGAGGCTGGTGACCTTGAACTGCCCTGCCTCACTTAAATCCAATTCATTTGCATGTCATGGCATCACCTCCCTGATGTCGGGGTCGTCTTCGAGAATGAAGGACAAAGAATAACAATCACAACACTCATTCTGTTCTAGGTACTACTCTGTAGATACAAAGAAAAGTAAAGCAAGGTCCCTGCCCTCTGGAAGCTCACATTCTAATCGAGGAGATGACACACAGACAACTATATATTTACAAGATATGTAAAGTATAAATGAGAAGTTATCTCCAAGCGAAGGCCTTGGAGGGTGTGGGAAAGACCTCTTTTTAGCTTTGATGTTACTTTATATATAACTTTAGATTTTGTTCTATCATTTATGAGATGGGCATTCTGAGAAAGAAATAATTATGACTAAACAAAAGAAAAAAGTATTTAGGAAGTTAAATAGTATATGAAATGGAGGCCCAAGAAATAAACTGACTAGGAGGCTAGAGAATCAGCCTCAGAAGATCTGGGTTCTAGTTCTGCTTCTGATAAAGTACACTAGCTGAGTGACCCTGGGCATTTAATCACTCAGGGGCCAACGAGAGATCTAAAAAAGACAGTCTTCACCTTTTTTTTTGATGTCATGGATCTCTTTACCGATCTGGTGGAGCCTTAGACGTCTTCTCAGAATAATGTTTTTAAATGCATAAGACAAAACACATATGATTACAAAGGATACCAACTAGGTAATGATAACAATATTAATAACTAGCATTTATATAGATCTTAAAAGTTCTGCAAAGTGCTGTACATGTGTTATCAATGAAATAAAAACTTTGAAAAATAAAGCATTAACAACAAAAAAAGTTCGAGGACTGTCTAGACCAGGGTTGGGGAATCTGCAGCCTTCTAGGTCCTTGGGTGTGACCTTTTGACGGAGGCAAAACTTTACAGAACAGATCTTTTTATTAAAGGGATTTGTTCTACGGAGTTTGGATTCAGTTAAAGGGCCGCAGTTGAGGACCTAAAGGGCCACGTATGGCCTCCCCATCCTTGTTCTAGGTTAAGAGCCCCTGTTCTAAGAGACTTTTAAGTTGTAGAGCATTTGTTGATCTACATTTGTAGAGTTTCTACACTGGGAGGCTGACTGATACCAATGAAATCGCTTTTGTTGTTTATTTATTTTTCAGTCATGTCTGGAGATTCCTTAGCAAAGATACTGGAGTGACTTGCCATTTCCTTCTCTAGCTCATTTTACAGGTGAGGAAACTAGGCAAATAGGATTGAATGGCTTGCCTAAGGTCACACAGCTAGTAAGTGTCTGAGACTGGATTTGAACTCTGGTCTTCCTGATTCCAGGCCTAGAGCTCTATCTACTGCACTATCTAGCTGCCCAATGAAATCACAGGTCCAGATAAAATTAATATCTCCTGATGGATACCAAATACAATATTGAAGGAACACAAATGCCCACCACATAATAAATCTTCACAGAGTTTCAGGAGGTAAACAGAAGTTAAGAATTGTTATCCTTAGTTTATACATGAGAGCTGTTGATTAATACTTAAGAGATTAAAGAAGAAAGCCCTCAACCAGTCAGTCAATAAACATTTATTAAGTGTCTACCATGTGCAGACACTGTGTTAAGTGCTAGGCAGTATGTAGCATAACATATTGAAAGAAATTGAAAGTATTACTTTAAAAAAATTTTTTTGGCCATTCTCAAATTGATAAATATAACAAACACAAACATTTCTAAATACAAAAAAGAAGATAAAAAAGATTATATACAAATCTCTGTCATGTATCTCTTTTATATACAAATCCCCATTTTGCTTCCTTTAATATATATATATGTATACACACATATGTGGTTGCATCTCTATATGTGTGTATGTACACATACATATACATATGCACATACATATGCATACACATATACATATATGTACCATATATACACACATATTGGAGTGCTGTGCCTGGAGTCAAGAAGACTCCTCTTCCTGAATTCAAATCCAGCCTCAGACACTTACCAGCTGTATGACCCTGGGCAAGTCACTTCACCCTGTCTGCCTCAGTTTCCTCATCTATAAAATGAGCTGGGGAAGGAAATGGCAAACCACTCCAGTATCTGTGCCAAGAAAACCCCAAATGGGGTCACAGAGAGTTGGATATGAATGAAACAACTGAACAAGAATAATGTATGTGTGTGCATATATCCACACACATTTAATTAAGCATGTTAGTTTCAAAGCTATCCTACCTGTCTGTGTCTTCCTCTGAATTTCCTTCTGTTCTCCAACTTTATTTTTAAAAAGACCGTAAAATCTACATCGATGACTGTCTTTCTTTCTCTCTTTAGTAATCACTGTCACTAGCCCCATCTCCTTCCATAGAGTCCCCTTCTCATTAAAAAACAAACAGACAAACAAACAAAACAAATAAAACCTCCTTTGTAACAAGCAAAACAAAACCACATATTGGCCATATCCAAAATGTATATCTCATTCTTATCCAAACACACACATGTATGTGCATGTCTATATACATATATGTAAAGATTTAATAGCATAAAATTCCATTAAGACTTTTGGAACATACATGCACACACATATATACACATATGTATATATAAACACTATATATGTATAGTTATATACATAAAGTTTCATGTATAGTTCTGAATATATGTTTGTGTATATGTGTGTATGTATAGGGGTGTATGGGTGTTCCAAAATACCTATAGTGCATGCAGTTTTGTGCTTTTAAAGCTTTATGCAGGTGTATATACGTATATGCACATATATGTTATGTATGTATATAGGTATTTGTTATTATTGTTGTTCAGTCATGTTCGACCCTTTGTGACTCGATGGACCATAGCACGCCAGGCCCTTCTATCTTCGACTATCTCTCAAAATCTGTCCAAATTCATGTTCATTGTTTTCATGGCACCTTCTATCTATCTCATCCTCTGCCATCCCCTTCTCCTTTTGCCTTCAATCTTACCTAACATCAGAGTTTTATTTTGTGTTTTTTCTAATGAATCCCATCTTCTCATTATGTGGCCAAAGTATTTCAGCTTCAGCTTCAGTATTTGGCCTCCCAGGGAATAGCCTGAATTTATTTCTTTAAGTATTGACTGATTTGACCTCCTTGCTGTCCAAGGGACTCTTGAGAAAAAAAAAAAAAGAACAACTTTGGGGCACTTTCTAATTGAGACAAAGGTAATAAAAGTACACAACATCTCTAATTAACATTTCCTTTGTGGGATTTTTTTTCTTCCTGATTTCTGTGGATAAATCCAAATAGGCAAAAATGCAGCCCTAATCAAGAGAATGAGCTCTGCATGAGAGCTTAGCCCTAATCTGATCATCTGTTCTGTTCGTCTATCTGTCTAGCTCGATGAGATATTCAAATGATAGCTAATTGGAGTGGCACATGCCCAGTCATCATTCTTCTTATCTTGAATTTTTCCATAATCCACCCCACCAATCTCCCTCCCGCCCTCCACTAAAAATAGCAGTGAGTTTCTTGATGAACCACTTTGATACTGCCATGTCTGAAAGTGAGTAAGAAGCCTCCTGCCTGACCAGCTGTGAGTCTCTGTCCATGAAATCCTCTGGTAGGCTTCTAATCTCTGCCCCTTTGGAATCTTAAAAACATCTTGATGGGGAGAAATGGACTGAGCAGAAACTACTTGGGAGAGAAATAAGATGATAAAAATGGAGTTTTGTAGGGGCTGACTTTCCTTTCCCTCCCATATTAACCTCAGGTGTTATTATCATCTTCTTACTCTCAGCTTGTCCAATGGAGTTTAGAGTCCAACAATACCTTACCATCCCGCTATATATATTTTAAATGTATATCTGATATACTGTTTTTCAGAGTTTAAGAAAAAGTATAAGGAGGTAAGTTCATCTTCTCTAGGCTCATTGAAAGAATCCTTGGTAAAATTCCAGTGACAAATGAGAGGATGGAATGATAGATACTTCATTCTTTTCCCATGCGATTCTGATTATTTTTCCTGCTGAATCTCTCTATTTTGTCTTTTTTTTTTTTTTTTTTAAGGCAATTGGGGTTAAGTGACTTGCCCAGAGTCACACAGCTAGTAAGCATCTGAGGCCAGATTTAAACTCAGGTCTTCCTGACTCCAGGGCTGGTGCTCTATCCACTGCGCCATCTTGCTGCCCCGAGTTTCTCTATTTTGAAAGCTCTTCCATGAAGCTTAGAGAGTCTGAATATTTGGTTTGGTGCCATCGATTAAAAATGTTGCTCTTAATAGATAAGTTTTAGCCAGATGCCTGAGGCACACGGAAGTTTCCTTGCCCAATGATAACCAGCTAGTTTGTGTTAGGATTTTATCCTAAGTCTTCCTGGCCCTAAACCTGGTATCTATTCATTACACCAAAATACTTATATTAAAATATGAATAATATAAAAATAGATAATGAAATCAGACTGGGTTGTGTTGGTTAGGCCTCATCATTTTCTACTTGTCTATTCACCTGGATTTCACCATTATCTCCAGAAACTCATGTTCTTGCAAGATCTAATTAACTCTGAAACTCATATCTCTTCAGTACCCTCTGCCACTTGGGTCCTCCCTCCTTTTAATTGGAGAGGGTGGAAGGTGGACATGGGAGAGCTCCTGGCTCAGCCAAGACACGTTACAACTTCCTATCTGGCTAAAGGACTTCATGCCAATGCACTAAATATCCTCCTTCCCCTCCCTTCTTTTTAATATATCCTTTTATCCCAATAGTTTCTGAGCTCCTTGAGGGCAGGGGCTGTCTTTTTCCTTTCTTTGTATCCCACATAGTAGGTCCTCAATAAATGCTTGTTGATTGACTTGATGAGCTTTCATGGGCAACCATATACCAGGCATGCAAGGCAGCCAAGAAACTAACAGAATTCCCATCTTCCTCTTTCCCCTTTCCTTCCCACCTCCATGATGACTTGATGACTAATCTTGTGACTTGGTCAAACAGTAGCTATGTGCTGACAGTGGCAGTTCTTGGTGCTCCTGGCATAAATATTTTTAAAGGTAACAACACTCCCTCCCCCTCAATGGGTTATCAAATAAGATCACTAATTTGCCTGGTACTTTTATTGCAGGATGTTCTGCCTAAATAGCAGCCACCTGGAGTCCTAAGCCCAAAGCACAAATGCCAGGGGTGTTTGATTCACAGCCAGGCCAAGAACATCTAAGCCAATCTGCCTTTGTCTAAATATACTCATTAAGGAGATTGCAAGAAAAGGGCTTTGACACTGGACTCCTTGAGGATACAAAAACTAGAGAGAAGGCATTACATTTTCAGGTTTTTTCCCCCTCCCACTGATTCTGGGTTTTTTGGCTTTAAAATTTTTCTTTACCATAGAATATAGTGGATAGAAAGCTAACCCCAGAGTCCGGAAGACCTGGGTTCAAATCCTACCTGGAAGGTATACTGGGTATGTCCTCCTGGGTAAGTCACAACCTCTCAGCACCCTGGATAATTCTCTACCTATGGATTGTGGAGGAGAGATGATCTGCTTACACAGAGAATATTTATATACATGTATGTGTATCTATGTGCACGTATGTTATGTATAGATGTAGATATGTGTTTGTGTAGTCATGTTTGCATGTAGATATGGGTACACACAGATGTTCCCAGATCCACCACTTCCTCCTGTCTTGAGAAGAGTTTTCCACCTCTTTCTTTTGAGATTCTGATTTATGAACAAAAACAACTCCCAACGTCTTTAGTGATTTAAGTCCCCACTCAAGGCAGACAGTCTAAGCCTCGTCAGAAGGACCATTATGTAAGTAATATATACATATGTAATATATAAATTTATGCTATATGTAAACATATATGCACCTGTAAACATATGTTGTATATAAACAAATATGTAATATATAAATGTATACATGTAATATATGAGTATATATTATATATAAACAAATATGTAATATATAAATATACACATACAATATATAACTACATATTATATATAAACACATATGTAACATATAAATGCACATGTGTGATATATTAATACATGTTATATATAAACAAATATGTAATATAGAAATATATATTGTATATAAACAAATAGGTAATACATATACTATATAAATGTACACATGCAAAGTATAATGTAAACAAATATGTAATTTATAATGTACATATATAATACATAAATGTGTAAATATATATACAATACATGTAGATGTATATATAACCCCCATGTATGTGTATATAGGTGTGAATGTGTACATTTAGGTATATATGTGGGTATGAATTTGTACATTTATGTATGTATATATACACACATACATATGCACACATATATCTATTTATTATATCTCATATTTACTATGGATGTAACCTTGGGCAGCTAGGTGGTGCAATGGATAGAACCCTGGGCTTGGAGTCAGGAAGACCTGAGTTCAAATCCAGCCTCAGACACTTAATTAGCTGTGTAACCCTGGGCAAGTCACTTAATCCTGTTTGCCTCGGTCTCCTCACCTGTGAAATGAGCTGGAGAAGGAAATGGCAAACCACTCCAGTATCTATGCCAAGAAAACCCCAAAATGGGGTCATGAAAGGTCAGACACAAGTGAAAAATGACTGAACAACAGTGAAAACCTTTGACAAGTCACTTAATTCCTCTGTGACTCAATTTCCTCATCTGTAGAATGAAGGAGTCCCCTGCATTTCCAAATCCATGATTCTATGAGTCTATGAGGCTCGTCCCTAGATTTGCAGCTGGGTAATTTATTGCCGTGACAACTCTGGAAGGAAATTTACCAAGATGATGATCTATGGCTACCATCCTTGTTAGTAGAGGGAGTACCCACATGATTGAAAATATGGATTCTTGAGTTGAGGTGAGATACTTAATAAATGAGGAGTCATATGTATATGGATAGATATAGACATAAAGATAGTATATATATATATACACACACACGCACATGATGTATGTATATATAGGTACAAATATGTGTTTTTATACATATACATGCATATATGTATATACATGTAGATAATCACAGAGACACAATTCAAGCCATGGAAGTGAGTAAGATGGCCAATAGACTGGAGAAAGAGAAGAAAAATCTGGGGACAGAATACCTTAGAAGGGTAGGACTGAGAAGAGTATGAAGGAGAGAAAGGTGACAGAGAAGGAGTGGCTGGAGAAAAACTGGGAGAGGATGCTGTCTAGGAAGAAGAAAGGAGAGAGTAACTGAAGGAGGGGATGGTCTATAGTGTCAGATTCTTCAGAGAGGGAGAGAAAGATAAAGACAGAAAGAAGGCCAGGAAACATGGTGACAAGGGTTAATGGGTGACCTTTATAGAGCAGGTTCAGTAGAGTGCTTAATGAGAAATCTGATAGTAAGGAGGGGATTCTTTATCAGGTACAGGTAAGACTAGGTAGCTGATGGGGTCCTTTTGCACACTGTAATTCTGTGATTCTGGATGGAGGAAAGGGTGAATGTTGAGGAAATGGGAGCATTAGGTAGATACTACTTTTTTCAAGATATTTGCACATGATGGGACAGCTAGGATAGGCCTGGAGTCAGGAGGACCTGAGTTGAAAACTAGCTTCAGATACTTACTAGCTGTGTGACCCTGGACAAGTCACTTAACCTGGATTGCCCCTGAAAGGAAAGAAGAAGAAAAAAAGAGATCTTTGTGCATGAGGACTGGAGGAGTGTGTCAAAGAGCTGGATGGGGTAGAAAAGAAAGCATGTTTTCAAGTAAACAAGGAAGCCCTAATAAAGAAGGAGAGATAGAAGATTCCTGAAAAAGAAGGAGTATTCGATTTGTCGGAGCAAGGTTCTGGAGAAGGTGGAAAGGGAGAGGTCAATGATACAAGTGGAGAGATTAGTTTTGGCAAGCACTAGGAATACCTCTTCCTCTGAAACAAAACGCAAAGAGGAAAGCCCTCAGAGGGTAGAGATTATTTTGTTTCTCTCATTTTCCCCTGCCCCGGCACCTCTCACAATGCCTGCCACCCCACGGAGTAGCAGCTAAATAAATGTTTGCCTTTTTTTGACCATGGGACCTTTCCATCTACCCTGAAGCTGGACCCTCCGACGTGTGTTACCTCCTCCTATTAGAACGTGAGCTCCAGGGGAGGAGAGACTGCCTTGCCTTTTCTACTTGTGTCACTAGAATTTAGCAGTGTTTGGCACATAGCACTTCATACACACATTTTCACTCAATCCTTTCGTTGATTGGATAAGATCAAAAGGATGGGAAATAATATTGAGAATTTGAGGAGCTGAGAAGAGAAATTGAGGACATTCATCTCCTAAGGCTTCAATCTTCTCAACGAGCAGAGAGATAAAGATATTTGCTATAAACCGTAGTTTCATAATTTCATAGATTTAGACTGAAGGGAGCTCTGAGGTCTGGTAGTCCATTTTTTAGATGAGGAAACAGGCCAGGGAGTCTAAGACATGGTCATAAAGGTAGTAAGTGGCAGAGGAAGAACTTGAACCTAGGACCTCTGGCTCTGAACTAAGTGTTTAGAAAGGTTATTAAGTGATGTGTACATGATCACATAGAGAGTGAATATTATGGACAGGATTAAAACTTAGTTCCCTCTTGTTCTCAAGTCTAATGCTGGTGGAAAAAAACAAACAAAAAAAAACAGCTTTGAAGCCAGAGGGCCTAGGTTTGAATTCTGCATCTGTTACTTGTTGCCTTGAGCAAGTTTCTTAATCTGCTTGGCCCCCAATTTTCTTAGGAGGTTAGACTAGTTCATCTCTAAGGTCCTTTCCATAGCTAATTCTCTGATCCTATTATCTCAAGTGTAGGAGGTATGTGAATAAGTTTGGGAGTTTGGAGAATGACGAAAGAGGTTTTGACAGTCCCAGTGGAGAATGAGCTGGAGTGTCCCTGACACAGTAAGGACAGAGTGGCAGGATTGTTGCCATCTACCTTTTGTGCCATGGACAGCCAATTAAGAGGCTTGGAATCAGCAGAGAAGTCTTGCTCAGTCATGAATTAAACCATCTTCCCAAAGGCAGAAAATATCAGTTGGAAACAGATGTTTCGGTAATACATTTTCATTCAGGAATGTTAAGAAACTATTGTGTAAGAACTGATTATTTCTCCAGGGGACATTTGTTTATAATTATGGAGGCACTGAAGCTAGAGAATGATGAAATAAAGAAACAAACACATGCCAAGGGAGCATAGATAAGATTTAGAGCAGGAAGCAACCTTTGAGATCATCTGGCCTAGTCTACCATTTCACCTATGAGAAAACCAAGATAAAAAGACAAAAAATGAAATAACCCCTGCTTTCAAGGAGCTCACACTCTATTAGTGGGGGAGACAACACCTGTATATGTAAATATATCTATCTATAATTATTTATCTAACATCTGCCTATCTACCATTTATCTAATCTGTCATCTGGGCCATCTCCAGTCATCCTATCTGTATCTGGCCACTGGACCTAGATGGTTCTGGAGGAGAGAGTGAGGTGGGTGACTTTGCACAGCCCTCCTTCACTTAAATCCAATTCACTTGCTTGGCATGGCATCACCTCCCTGGCGTCATGGTCCTCTTCAAGAACAAAGGACAAACAACAACAATAATAATCATCTATCATCTATCTACTCTCTATCATCTACCTATCTACCTCTCCTATATCTATCCATCTACTCATCTATCTATCCCCTATCTACTATCTATTATTTATCAATGATCTGTCATCATAATCATCATCAATCCATCTATTCAACATTTAAGAAAAAATATCTATCTTTTCAATAATCTTTTAATGGGATGGTTTCTATCTGACAAATATCCTTTGGGAAATACATCAACTAGTATACCCACCATAGGCTAAACCCTACCATTTTTGTTTTGTTTTCTGTTGCCACCAACTCTGATTTGAATAAAAATAAACATTTATTAAGTATTTAATATTACAAAAGAGGCAACATAGAGTAGTGGATAGAGAACTGGCTTGGGAATCAAGATCTGGGTTCAAGTGTTGCCTCAGTGACATGTTGATGGTATGACCCTAGGAGAATCATTTCCTCTCAGTGTTTCAAGTAATTCTCTAAGACTTCAAGTCGCAGAGAATATTTCAGCATGCACTGATAGAAGAAGCTTCCATTTCTGGAAATTCCCTATTTTAGTGGAATCATAGATATAGCTTTAGCCTGATCTTCTCATTCCAATGTTCTTTCCATGACAATAGTGAAATTAAAGCAAAACCTGACCTAGATGAGATTTCCTTCATATCCTTCCTTCTTTGCTAAACTTATCAAGAATAATAATAATAAGATATAATTACAAGAATAATATATTATAATATATATAACAGAAGAAGAAGAAGAAGAAGAAGAAGGATACTGAGAAACCTAGGAAGAGTTATCAAATTGGTATAAAGTAACCTAATCAGAACCAGGAAAGAGATATATACAGTGAATACAACAATACAAATGGAAAGAACAGCAACAAAATAAAATTAAATAATGATAGTGGTCAAGCTTGTCCCCAGAGAGGAGAAAATGCACCTTCTTCCCTCCATCTGGGCAGGGTTAGTGGACCATAGATGTAAAACATCACATACACTCTCTGATTCAATCAATTTGTTTTACTGAACTGCCCTTTTTCTTTTCTTTCTTTTTTTTTCTTTTAACTTTCTCTTTCTTTTTTATTTGTTATCAGTTGACTCTCCAAGGAGGAATCTATTGGGAAATGAAGTGTTATCAAAACAAAGAATTTTAATAAAAATAAATTAAAAAAATAAACTACCAGTTTCCTTTGGCTTAGTCAAGTCAAGACTTTTAGGTTTAATGGCTGCCACTGTTTCACAATGTATCATTTCGGTCATTCAGACTTTGACATTAATTTTGTGACAGGAAGGGTATCATGATAAGATAACTACCATGGGGGAAAAATGTCTATCAGCTCCATGCTTTTCCTGTGCCTTCTCCCATAATGATCATTGGACATAAGGATCAGTGTGGGAGCATTTCCATCTGGGGCCTCTGGAGATAGGAAATTTATGGACTAGCACCCCACTGCCTTCTCCCACCCTTTTTTGTCTCTAGATAAGAGCAGGGACAGAATAGGATGCACCTGGGCTTCCCTACGACCTCCCTGTCATGCAAAGGAATTTTGTTTGGAAGAAGGAAGGGTGAAAATCACATTAAGGTTGCTATGTTATGATTGGTGTTGTCATTTAATTTTAAGTGATATTTCTTAATATTAAAAAACCTTATTTAACATGCAGCAATATTTTGATGATACCTAGGAACCCTTCAAAACATTAAACTGTATGATAACTACTCTAAGGTAGCAATGGTTTTGGTTTTATCTTTTTAGCCAAAAATGCCTGTCGCATAGTAGGTGCTTAATAAATGCTTGCTTCTTCTTCTTCTTCTTTTTTTAAAGCTAAGCAATGGGGTTAAGTGACTTGCCTAGGGTCACACAGCTAGAAAGTGTTATGTGTCTGAGGCTGGATTTGAATTCAGGTCCTTCTGAATCCAGGGCCGGTGCTCTATCCACTGAGCCACCTAGCTGCCCCAAATGCTTGCTTCTTGATTAGAGCCCATATTTAGAATAGAAACTTGGCATCAGAGCATTTTAAAAGCTTGCTGACCTGAGAATGAGTATGTAAATAATTTGTATGGGAAATGATCATTCTAAGTTGCTTTGAAATTATTTATTCTCTTGAATGCTTTAATTTAAGTCATCCTTTCAATATTATTTACATTATTCATTTAGCAAATTCCCTTTTGCAGACTGTATATGTGAACTTCAATCCATTCCTTATATGAATTATCACACATTTTTAATTAGACAAGTCCAAATTAATGAGATTCTGTTGTTATTATTAATGGTTATCATAAGAGCTGACATCTGCAATGTGCTTTATGGTTTACAAAATGCTCTACATAAATCAGGTCATTTGATCCTTCCAATAACCTTGTCAGGTAGGCAGGGCAGGGCAGGGCAGGGTGGGTATTATTATTATCCACTGGCAGATGTGGCAGTTACGGTTCATAGGAGATAAGTTGACTTGCCTCAGTTACTGAGGCTGAGGACATGTAGCTACTAAGTGATAGGGATGGAAATGAAACCTAGGATTCCTGACTCTAAATCTAGTACATAAAAGTTATTTGATTATAAAATAACTAACACTTTCAAGTTTATTTAATGGACTTTAGTAATAAATAGTAACTTTGATTCTCATAGTTTCATTAATAAGTAATAATTCTATTATAAGATGTAATTATTTTAATCATTATACTATTACATTAAACTAACATTATAATAACATATTATAACATTTGCTCTTAAATAGTATTTCTTCAGCAAGATGTATACTTATCTAACATGTTGTAACCAGGTGTTACATATTTTGCCAAGGTTATGAGATTGGTAGCCCTGGGGAATCTATAGCTGTAATATATCTGGGTTTTAGAAAGATATTTGAAAAATCTTTTATGATATCCTTGTATACAAGTGGGAGAAATGTAAGATAGAGGATACTATTTAAATGAATTTGTTGATATCACAGATTCAAGAGTTCTCTCTAAAAGGGCTGATAACAAACATGCCCGCTCATCCTGTGTGACTGTCATTATGCCTTCCTATAGACTGGCCACTGTGAGTCCACTCAACATGTTGAAATCCATCCTCACTTACTCCTGAGGTCATCTGAGTACCAGTGGAAAACCTTGACTAGCTACTTGTCAACCTAATGCTCTCATCATTATGAGCAGCCTATCTCCTCTTCCCATCACACAATTCCTTCATGATGGCTTTCATTCCTGTTCTTTGGAGTTTGACATTTATTATATACTGTAGTCTACTCACATCTGCCATGTACCTCTTCATTGCTCTTTGTATGATATTAATTCTACTTGCTTATTTCACTAGATAAGCATGCAGTTAGATGGATTGGAAACTGGCTGAATGACTGGATCCAAAGAGTATCAGTTAATGAATCAAAGACAATTTGGAGGTAGGTTTCCAGTAGAATTTCCCAGGGACATGTTATTGGTCCTGTTTTTTTTTTCTTTTTTTTTTTTTAGCACTTTTACCTTAAATGACAAGTATAAACTGCATGCTTATCAAATTTGCAAATGAATCAGAACTGGAAAACTTAATTAACGCAGTGAACAACAGAATCAGGGACCAAATGATGATGGGTTACAATTGCTTCCCATGAAATGTAAAAGACCTAAAGAAAGCTATCCATTATGTTTGGTGGGCTCTTTGAGAGCAAAGACTGTCTTTGACCTTTCTTGTATCCTCAGTACTTAACAAAGAGCCAAACATAGGTGCTAAATTGGTGCTAAATAAATGCTTGTTGACTGAAGAATACAAAGGACATGATAAAGAAAAATTGTACCAAATTAAGAGCATGGATAGATTACAATCTACATTGACATAAGTAATGATCACATTGATATTCAATGGTACATAGCCATTGAAATATTCAAGTTAATATCACAGAAAAGGAGGTTGGTCAATGTGGCAGCAAGAATGATATATAATAGTCTCAAGGGGTAAATTGGAGCCCTGAAATGCTGAAAGAAAAAAATAAGACCTCCAGAGTTCTCTATCTCCATACCATCCACTTCCCACCTCAGAGAAACATCAGCCTTGGAAGCCTCTGCCCCCCTTTCTGATTGGTAGGTCTCCTGGACCACAGATTTGGAAGGAGCCCCAGCCATGCTTGCTTCACCCCCAGTGCAATATGTGTTATCTTTCCCCATTAGAATATAAGTTCCTCGAAAGTAGGGGCTACTTTCTTTGCTTTTTTTGTGTTCCTAGCACTTAGCACACTAACACAGTGCCTGGTACATAGTAATCACTTAATAAATGCATCTCTCTCTCTCTCTGTCTGTCTGTCTCTCTCTCTCTCTCTCTTCATATCTATCTACCTACCTATCTCATATCATCACATATATCTATCTACCCATTTTAATCTATCCATATCTATCTATGTATCTCTCTCTATCTATATTTATCCACCTACCTATCTATCTCATATCATCACCTATATCTATCTGTCCACTTTTATCTATCCATATCTACCTATTCATCTGTCTATCTATCTCTATCCATCATCATCTATATTTACCCATTTTATCTACCCATATCTATCTATCCATCCATCTGTCTGTCTATCCATCTATCATCTTACTAACATATCTATGGAGAACTGATGGTAGAAGTTTGACAAGTCTCTGAGGATGAGAAGACATGGAGGTGTTTTGCCCTATAATGGTGTAATGAGTAAACAAAATAATGAAATTGCATAAATGCCAAAGTTCAGAGATACAGTAGGGGCTCAATAAATGTTGGTTGAAAGAATGAATGAAACCATGAAAAAATGACCATCATCATCCCCTCTACCCATTTTGGTTGTCTGGCATACTTTTATGTTTCCTTCTCCAGTTTTTTTTCCTTCTCTTTTTTCAAGATGGCCTTTGATGTTCACTGTAACTAGCTTTTTCTTGGGTGAAGATGCTGGAAGAAAGAGAAAGGTCTCACACTGTGACTTACTTCAGCTCTGAAAACCTGGCACGGGCCAAGGCCATCTGTTAATCCTTTCAAATTTCATCTTGACACTTTCCAGCTATGAGACCATGGGCAAGACAACACCACTTCTCTGAGCCTCAGTTTCCCTCATCTATCAAAAGGAAACAATGATACCTGTAGCACTTACAGATATTATTGTGGGGCATTGTTGTGGGGACCAAAAGAAGGCAAACATTTAAAACATTTGTCAACTTTCAAGTTTTATAAGAATAACAATTACCAGAATCAGAAGCCCCGGGTTCAAATCTTAGCTATTCTATTAACTCCCTCTGTGACCTTGGGCAAATCACTTTGCTTCTCTGGTCTTGTGTTCATTATCTGCAAAATGATGAGGTTAGGGTAAATGGCCTTTAAGACCCTTTCTAGCTTTAAAACTATGATCCCATGCTCCTTTTATTATCTCTAGGCCCACGATTGGCTCCTTTTGAACCAGGAAGTCAGATCTCTGCCATTTTTATGGTGTTTGGTTTATTGGTATGTCTGGGTATCAGTGAGATTAGAATTGTAAACAATCTCATAAAATGCGTACTCAGCACTAGCCTTTAAAGTTGCTTTTAACCCACAGAAACAGGAGTGGATCAGCAGCTCAGCATACATTTCCTCCAAACTACACTCCCAGCAATTATCCCATCCTTCATCATTCCAATTTTCAAAAATGTATTTAGAGAGAGGGTGTGAGGATAGCTTAGGGGACTGATAATGAGCAACTGGTCTGTCCTATCTGTCTTAGATCAGTGTTAATTGTATGTTTGCCTTTATTATCTGTTGGCCTCCTTGAATGAGTGACTGAATAACATGAGAATCTTTTTATTCTTTTGGACCGGACCTTTGATTTTATTGGTGTAGGGAACTCCCTGATGAGAAAACTCTCTCTGCCAAAGCAAATCAGTAGCTGCTCTGCAGCTTAGAATCTTAGAAGGATACCCGGAGCACCAAGAGGTTAATTGACTTGCCTCGGGTCAACATACCCAGTATGTGTCAGTTGTGGGACTTGAGCCCAGGTCTTTCTGATTTCAAGGCCAGCTCTCTCTTTATCCATTAAACCATGTTGACTCTCATGGCAACTTTATAGGTCTGTCTAGATAAACTGTTCTAGCTAAATTCACCAGCCAAGTGAAACCAGTGATATGGCTGGTTGTTCCTACTCTCCACTCACATCTAAATTTACCAGTTGGCTGAACTGACCAAAGTGATTGTCATAGAAATGTCTGTTTGTTGTTTGGTTGTTTTTTCAGTTGCGTCCAACTCTTCATGAACCTTATGTGAGGTTTCCTTGGCAGAGATATTGGAGTGGTTTGCCATTTCCTTCTCCAGCTCATTTTACAGATGAGGAGACTGAGGCAAACAGGGTTAAGTGACTTGCCCAAGATCACTCAGAAAGATAAGTCTTCCTGGTTACAGCCTAGTGCTCTACCCACTGTGTCACCTAGCTGCCCCTAGAGATGACCTGAGACATTGACAGCCATAGGAAAGCATGTTCTCAATCACTACTAGTAGATAAATGTAAATCAAAGCAACCCTGAGGTTTTATCTCATACCCAGTAAAGTGGCAAGATGACAAAAAACGGGAATAACCAATGTTGGAGGGGTTGTGGAAAGAAAGACACAGTAGTGTATTGTTTGCGTAGTTGTGAATCAGGACAACCATTTTGGAAAGCAGTTTGAAATTATGCCAATAAAATTACTAAAAATTATCCATGCTTTTTGACTCAGAGATTCCACTATTAGGCTCATATCCCAAGGAGGTTATTGATACAGAAGGAAGCACCCTTATATTTCAAAATATTTACATCACAACTTTTTATGGTAGCAAAGAATTGGAACAAAGATAACCATCATTTGGAGCATGGCGAAAAGCATTGTGGTGCACGAATGCAATGAAAATGAACACAGAAATGTATGGAAAGCCTTCTCTGACTTGATGCAGGCAGGAATAAACAGAGCCAAGAAAATAAAACCACTGCAACAATGTAAATGGAAAGAATGAACACAAAACAATCGAAAGTGAATCCTGAGGCAGCTAGGTGGCACAGTGGATAGAGCACCAACTCTGGAGTTGGGAGGACCTGAGTTCAAATCTGGACTCAGACGCTAGCTGTGTGACTCTTGCCAAGTCACTTAACCCCAATTGTCTCACCACAAAAAAAAAAGAAAAAAGAATCTTGCAAAATAACAGAGAATAAATAATCGAAGAAGACACCACCACTACACTTCTTTGCAGAGATGGGAGGTCCGTGGGGCTGGTAGGCTGCATATACTTTCAGCCTTTTTTATGTATTGATTGATTTTACTGTCTTTTTTCTCTTCTTTTTTTTTCTTTAAAATTTTATTTGTTATATAGAGTGGCTGTTTGGGAGGATTAGTCAGTCAATAAACATTTTTTCAGCAACTTCTGTGTGCCAGATATTTTGCTAAGAACTGTGGGTACTAATAGAACAAAGAAAGATAGTACCTGGTCTCAGGGTATGCAGGGAAAGACAGCACATAAAAGAAAACTGAAAAGCAGAGGAATGGAGGATGGAAGAAAAAGGTACTCAGTAAGGGAATGGCGGAGGCTGGTCTAAGGAATGCAACTGGTAGAAAATGAAGAGTTGGCCCATCTATGGGTCTCTTTTGAGGCCATGGGAAAAGGCCTTTTCTTTTCCTTTGCTCTCCAGCCCTCCGATCAGAGTGGAAGAGGGTATTGCAGTCTTGGAAGGTAGTAGGTTTTCCGGTGAGAGGTTTCCTGGGGGCACGATGGTGGTGGAATCCAGGCAAAGGAGTGAGTATAGCTGGTGGAAAGTGAGTAGGAGGGGGAAGGGACGAGATAGTGTAGGAAATTCTGGTGATGTCATAACAAAACAATAAAATGTATTAATATCCTATCACATTAATATTTTAATATATTAGTAAGAATACGTATTTTTATTTTTAGCTAGGCAATGGGGTTAAGGGACTTGCCCAGGGTCACACAGCTAGTAAATGTCAAGTGTCTGAGGCCGTATTTGAACTCAGGTCCTCCTGACTCCAGGGCCAGTGCTCTATCCACTGTGCCACCTAGCTGCCCCAGAATATGAATTTTTAAAAGAATCCTATAAGGATTCTTACCCCTACTGGTTAAGTACTTTCAATATCCCTTCATGGCAGCTCATTCTATTTTTGGGTAGCTCCAAATATTAGTCTAAATCTATGTCTTTGCTGATTCAATTCTGTGTTGCCTGCTATGTACTCTAGGTCAGAAACAATCAGTGCATTCTTTCTTCCACATGACCACCCCACAAATATCAAAATCAGGATATTAAAAAGGCTGTTATGATCTCCAGAACATTATCACTTGTGAGTACAAGTTCAAAAGTTGATTCAAGTCCAAGCATAGCCATACTCTGATCTAGGAGAAAGAGAACGGTATTTGCAGTTAAAGTACCTAGGTTTGAGTTCTGCCTTTGCCACTTTTGACCTCTACGTCATTGTATGGATAAGTTATCTAACCTTCATGGGCCTCAGTTTCCCCATCTGTAAAATGAGAGGGTTGGAATTCATGACCTGTAAGATCGCTTCTAACTCTAAATCTATGATCCTATAATCTGCAGGTATGGGTTACTCTCTCTGCCAGTACAGAGGCCCAGACAGTCTTTGTGCATTTCTGTGGTTGAAAAATTCATTCATTACACACACACAGATTCCTACATGTTGCTTCCCATTGATTACTTTAACTTATGCCTTTTTAAAAGCATCAGAATAATTTCCAAATATTCCCGCTTCATTGAATCCTTCCTTGCCATATGTAAATATAAAATATAATGCATAAAATAAAATACACCAATATAAAATAAAAATATCAGTATCAATATAAAATATATTTAATATGTAAAAGTAAAATATAAAAATCTGAACAAAATCCAACTGACCAGGAGACCACATCTGCTAGTATATATGCAACTTATATGTACCATAGCCCCCTGCCTCTCTATCAAGAGAAGGGAGGTATGTTGTCTTCTCATATCTCTGGGACCAAGATTCATCGTTGCCTTTAAGCGGGGAGATGGCATTTCAGACTCATTTATAAAGAGAGGCAATGTATGACTTAGTGGATAGAAGACTGGTCTCAGATCCAGGAAGACCTAGGTTTTAGTCTTACCATGGGTACATACTGGCTCTGTGGCCTTGGGCGAGTCGCTTAACCTTCAGGTTAAGACCACATATCTAAGAATGTAAATTGCAGAGAAGGAGCTGACCTATATTTGTAGAGGAAGCTTTTTTCAGCTGGGAGTTCCCTAATGCCAAAGAAATTACAGGTACACTCTCTCTCGTTATATTCCAAGTACGTGTATTTTTTTCTGCAGGAGGTTTCTCCCTCCCATGCTCTTCTATCCTCCCAGAATACAGACCATAATTTAGAAAGGCCAAGGTCTCCCCCTGCATCCCAGGACATCACCAGTCGTTTTGACTTACGTCTTGCCACTGGACTTTGATGACTGGAGGAGAAATTGATGACTTTGCACAGCTCTGCCTTACTTAAATCCAATTCATACTCGAGTCAAGATATCACCTTCATAATGTCATTGGTCCTCTTCAATAACAAAGAATGAACGACAACTTCCCATGTACTTTCTATATCTGTGTAGCCTGTAGGTTTAGTTATTACTTGGGTATAACCAACATAAATTAACTGCATGGTATAGTTTATAGCTAGGCATAGTTGTTTCCTCCTTCAGAATGTGAGCTCCTTGAAGGCAGGGATTAGATTTTGTTTTTCTTTTCTGCCTTTCCTTGTATTCTTAGTGATCGGCTCTTGGTAAATACTTAATACATAGTCAATGACCTACTGACTGACCATACTCCTCAATTCCCTGTCCTTCTCTTCTGTGAGGGCAGGAGACAAGAGTCCTACCTTAATTCTCACATCATTGGTTCCACTGTGTGAACAATGGCCACTCAACAAATGTTTGATGATGCTAATGAAAGGCCAGGTCCTCCTCCCCTCATGCTTGGCCAGCTGGCAGAGCTCCTAGGGATTGCTACAGAGCTTTTCCTCCCTCTGGGTGAACTTCTGCCCCAGCTATCTCTGTGCTCGGTCTCTGAGTAATATATCTCAATTTTACTGTGCATGCCCCATCCCATTCTGTTTTATGGAGTATGTCTTGGGAGTTAAAAGTTGGTCAAATTGAGTAAGGCCATTATTTGGGTCATCTCTGTAGGTCAGTCGCACAGCTCCGTGGAAATGGACAGGATGCAAGGGTAGCCAGATCTGAAACCAACCTTGGAAGTATGGTGATTGTTTTGTTCACAGACTCATGGTTCCAAAAGACCTAGAACTCTATCTAATCCAACTTTTTTTATTTAACCAATCAACTTCATTTTATAGATGACTAAATCGAAACCAGCAAGGTAAAGCAATTTAGGATAGTGAGGTCGTAGACTTAGCATTGGAAGGGACCATAGATATCATCTAACCCAACTGTTCATTTGGCAGAAGAAGAAACTGAGGGCCACAGGGGTTTACTGACTTGCCACACAGGTAGTAATCATTACAGGTGGGAATTGGACCCCTTGTCCTCTGACTCCAAGCAGAGCTCATTCTGCTATACCATATTGGGAAAACAGAGGTTGTGTGGGAGATGGAGAATATTGTACAGGGTTCTAGTCACTTAACCTTGGTTTGCTTCAGTTTTCTCATCTGTAAAGTGGGGCTAAGAATAGCCCCTATCTCCCAGGGTTGTTGTAAGGATCAAATAAGATAATCATTGTAAAGCACTTAGCACAGTGTCTGGCATATAGCAAGTGCTATATAAATGTAAGCTATTAGGTATTACTACTAGCTATTATCTCAGTAATGAGATGTGAAAAAATAACTGGCCAGCAATGTCCTCAAAGAATGTCAGATGCAGAAACTCCAGGCAATGATAGCTTCTGGTGAAAGGCAGTTTGTTGTAGCGGTTATAGCACTGGATGGACTTTGGAGTCAGGAAGGCTGAGCTCAAACCCTGATTTAGATACTTAATAGTCTTGTGACCTTAGACAAGTCATTTGAACTCTCTGAATCCCAGTTTCTTCATCTGGAAAATGGGGATATGGTAGCACCTACCTCACAGGCTTATTGTAAGTATCGAATGAGATAAAAGCTCTTTGAAAATCTTTAAAGCTCTATATGAATAGTGCTTTGCAAACTTTGCACAAAAAAAAAAGTGTGACATAAATGTTGACTGACAGTTTTCTCTTGCATTATGTCTGAGAGGTAGTATGGCTTAAAGGATAGAGTTCTGGACCTGGAACCAGGAAGACCTGAATTCAAGTCCTGCCTCTGACACTTTATAGATGTGTGACCCTGGACAAGTCACCTAACATCTGTGTGTCTCAAGTAACTTCTCTACTAAGTCACAGAGGGCTGTGCATCTGTCTTTGTAGAGGGAATTCCTACACCAGGAGTTCCTCAGGCTGTTGAGATCTCGAAAACTTCACTTATATTTGTTTGAAAAATAAGTTTGCAAGAGTTCATATCCTAGGCACAAAAACCCCTTAGCCCAGTATTCAAGGTATTCCACATTCTTGCTCCTACCTACATTTTGGATCTTATCTCACACTGTTCCCCTCCACACCCTCTACGTGCCATCCGGACAGGACCCATGTGGATTTTAATTTCCAGTAATGGGAGGAGACATTATATGAGAGAAAAACCACTGATCTAGAACCTGAGGGACCTGGGCTTTGCTCCTAACTCACAGAGTCCTGGTTGCGAGGTAATTCAAGAGCACACCCAGTCCAAAGCCTGCTTGAAAACAACTCCACCACAATGTAGCTGGCCAGGAGGCACAATAAGGCTAGTGGACAGATCAGTGAGTCTGATCTGGGTCATGGAGAAGAAGGCACCTCAGCTTGGCCAGGAGGAAAGGAAAGATTTCAATAGATGGAATTGGGAAGAAGGAATCCATTCTAGGCTTGGGCATGAACAAAAAAGCAAGGAGGTAGGAACAGGCAGGATAAGACTGGGGGACAGTGCTTCAACTCATTTCATTGAAAAAATGATCTCTTTCTACAGGGTAGAATTCTGTTCCCATGTTACAGATGAGGAAATGAAGTTCTCTGCAGGTAAAGTGATTTGTCCACGGTTAAGTAGCTAACATGCATCAGAGGCATCCAGATTTCCTCTGGCAGCCTGTGAAATCCATCATCTGAGGATGCATGCTTCTTGAGGGCAAAGAATGTTCTTGTTTTTGTCTTTGTATCACTGCATTTTAGCCCAGTGCTTCTGCCCCTCTCCCCAGTCTTATCCTCCTTTTGTGGTCTAAACACGTGGAATCATTCGTGCTTGGAAGTCCCAGTGAAGACTCCTAATGCATGGTAGCATTCCAATGCTGATTCTAATTCCAATGCATTCCAATTTTCCTTCCTTCCTCCCTTCCTTCCTTCCTTCCTTCCTCCCTTCCTTCCTTCCTTCCTTCCT
>NW_020954652.1:1735050-1735257 GCF_900497805.2 Vombatus ursinus | reverse complement strand
TCATCTCTTCCTCCCTTCCTCCCTTTCTTTCTCCCTCCCTTTTCCCTCCCTCTTTTCCCTGCTCTCTTCTCCTCTCTTCCCCTCCCCTGCCCTCTCCTCTCCTCTCCTCTCCTCTCCCCTCTTCTCCTCTCCTCTCTCCTCTCTCCTCTCCCCTCCTCTCCTCTCCTCTCCTCTCTTCTCCTCTCCTCTCCTCTCCTCTCCTCTCCT
>NW_020954652.1:1732986-1735010 GCF_900497805.2 Vombatus ursinus | reverse complement strand
CTTCCCTTATCTCATCCATGATACAGGAAGTGTAGAGGCTACTCATGAGCTGTCATGGAAGACTGAATCTACTCCATTTCTACTAAGCTAGTGTGCCCCTTCTTAGGCAGCAAAAAGTGATGGCCCTCATTCTCCACGGTTCACCGTATCGGTGCCAGACTCAGTGTGGACGTCCTCTCAGCTTTGCCCCTCCTGCATCTCTGAAGTCCTGAGCTCAAGAGATCTCCCAGCCTCAGCCTCCTGGTAGCAACACCACGTCAGGCCCTCCACCACTGTTCTAAGCTGCCCCTTAATAAATGGTTGTTCAGTGAATGAAGGTGATTTACAACCCTGCAGGGTGCTCTCTTCTCACTTGAAAATGCACGACATTTTGTTTGCTTGGGCATACACACAGAAAGCCAGGGCAAATTCCCCCAAGAGCAGGCTATTTATAAGGCCGCAGAGCTAAACCAGGGTTTTTTAACCTTTTTGTGCATCATGGATCCTCTTTGACAGTCGGAAGTAGCCTATGGACTCCTTTGCAGAATTAAGTTTTTATTTTCAGAATAATGTTTTAAACGCATAAGGTAAAAATACATAGGATTACAAAGGAAACCAATGATATTGAAATGGTTATCAAATATGTTTTACAAAAGCTTGTGGGCTCCAGGTTAAGAATCTGAATAACCAGGTTAAGAATCTGAAGCTAGAGGAACATCATGCAGTCATGTGCTCCACTGCCCGCCTTCTATAGATGAGGGAATAGAGACCTAGGGAGACTAAGTGATTTACCCAAAGTAACACAGTCAGTAATTATCAGAGAAACAGGATTTGAATCCTGGTTTTCTGCCTCTTTCCACTGGACCAATCTGCCTCCCTATTTGTTACAGGCAGGATGATTCCACTGAGATCCCTCTCAGCCAGTTCTCATGATGCTAGGTCTTTCATCGGGATTCCAGGGATAGGAAGTTGTCACCATTCTCTCGAGCTGTAGAAGCCACAAAAAGTGCAGCTTACCCCACAGGGCAGCAGGCAAGGGTCTGACGGCACACTGGGGTTGGTACAACCCTAATGAATAGCTGTCTGGGAGAAGTCGGGACCCCTCTGCTGGTCCATGAAGGACAGCTTGTCCACTTTCCTAAGGAAACTGGGGATCAGGAAAGAACATAACCTTGGCCAGCTTGCTGGCTTCCTCTCTTTGCTATGTCCCATGCCATTTCCTTTGGAGCAGATGGTATCATTGTGCCGGTTAGGAGTCTGGGCTCAGTTCAAGAAAAGCGTTTCATTTTTGCTGGAGTTGCTGAATCTGAGAGGACCCATGGAGAATTAATATACCTCCATATTCCTCTAACATCTTTCCCCTGTGTGATACATGCATACTTTCCTGCTGTTTTAATATTGTACTCCATTTGACCATCACATGAAAATCTGCTGGGCTCAAACCCTGCCTTCTTGGTCCATTCTGCATAGTCTAACACTCTTCAGATAAAATAAAATAAAATAAAATAAAATAAAATAAAATAAATAATATAAATAAAATAAATAATATAAATTATATATATATAAATAAAATAAAATACTGCTCAAGTTAAAATCTCAATGCTCATGTTAAAAGAGTCTAAAGTGTCCTGTTTTGGGACCCATCTTCATGGGGCTGGTGTACTCTTACCTATTAGCCCATACAACTTCCACGACCCCATAGTGACTTCTGCCCCTCATCTGGGTACTTTCCCTGGCCCAGCTTTGGGTGAGAGGTCCGTGGGATGGCTGGGAGGGCTTTCTCTCCTGTGAGAAAGCTAGTTAAGCAGCAATTAAACAATTACAATGAAAGCTTTCTATCTTATAATCAACCCCCTGGCACCTTTCCAATTAAAACCTCCCCTGTGCTGCACCCATGAGCAGGTCTCCTCTTGCCCTCTTCTTCTGTTCATTTCAGATGGCTTGTAGGCAGGGGCAGTCCTTCAGTCCTTATTCTAGCTCTCCTTTCTTTCTCTCTCTCTCTCTTTTTTTTTTTGGCTAGGCAATGGGGTTAAGTGACTTGCCCA
>NW_020954652.1:1713433-1732949 GCF_900497805.2 Vombatus ursinus | reverse complement strand
AGGTCACACAAGCTAGTAGGTTCAGAATTACACAAGGTTACACAGCTAGTAAGTGATAAGTGTCTGAGGCCAGATTTGAACTCAGGTCCTCCTGACTCCAGGGCTGGTGCTCTATCCACTACGCCAGCTAGCTGCCCCCTAGCTCTCCTTTCTCAACACTTCGAGTTCGTAGACTTTTATAACTACAGACTAGCTAGTTAACTCTCTCTCTCTCCATGTTGCAGATGAGGAAACTGAGACCCAGGATGATTTTATGATTTACCCAAAGTCACATTCCTAGTTAGTGGACTAGATGTAGCTAGAGCCTGAAATTCCAGTTTAATCCTCTTTCCACTATATCATAAATCTTTGCTCAATTTATTCATGAACTTTGTCATGAGACAAAACCCAATTCGACATCTTGGACGGTGGGTTTGCAGCTAGCCGAGTTTCTTTACATGCAGAAAGAGTATTTCATTTTGTTTTATAAAGGAGGATCATAAAAGTATAGATTTAGTGATGGAAAGGACCTTAACTTGGGGTCTGTGAACTTGTTTTTTAAAATAGTTTTATAACTGTATTTTAATATATAGAGTTTCCTTTGTAATTCTATGTATTTTATTTAATTCATTTGAAAAATTATCCTGAAAGGGATTATCATCATCAATTTGTCAATGAGGCCGATGATGCACGAGAGGTTAAGAAGCCTTGATCCCATTTTAAAAGAAGGAAACAGGGGGCAGGTAGGTGGCGCAGTGGAGTCAGGAGGACCTGAGCTCAAATCTGGCCTCAGACACACAACTCTCACTAGCTGTGTGACTCTAGGCAAGTCACTGAACCCCAGTTGCCTTATAAAAAAAAATAAATAAATAAAAGGAAGGAAACTGAGGCCAAGATAAGTGAATTACTCAAGGTCAGCTGTGCACATATCATCCAATGAGAACTTTGTTTACAATTCGTAAATTGGAGTTTTAGAATACTCAGAAAGCTTTTCAGTGGTCTCCCACTGGTAAAAATGAAACAAGGGACTGTTTTTTCCCCAAAAGAAGGAAGCTTTAAGAATTCAGAGAAACATGGAAGAATTAGATGAACAGATGCAGAGACAGGCAGAATAAGAATACACACAATGATTATCTTCATGTAAATGAAAATATACTATCTACTATGTCTAAATAATAATGGCTCTTGATAGCCATTATTATTGTTATTGTTATTATTGTTATTATTATTAATTTTGGAGATACTTAGGTGGTATAGTGAGTAGAACACTGAACCTGGAGTCAGAAGGACATGAATTCAAATCCAGCCTCAGACACGTATTAGTTATGTGACCATGGCTTCAGTTTCCTCATCTGCAACCTCAGCCTCAGTTTCTTCATCTGTAAATTGAGATATCTCCCAGGGTTGTTGTAATGATAAAGTGAGATAACATATATAAAACACTTTTTAACCTTAAAGCACTATATAAATGCTGGCTATTGTTAGTATTAGGACAGGTAGGTGGCGCAGTGGAGAGAGTGCCAGACGTAGAGTCAGGAAGACCTGAGTTCAAATCTGACTTTAGACACTATTTCTACGACCTTGGTCAAATCACTTAACCCTGTTTGCCTCAGTTTCCTCATCTATAAAGCTAACTGAAGAAGGAAATGGCAAACCACTCCACTATCTTTGCTGAGAAAACCTCTAATGGGGTTACAAAGAGTTGAATATGACTGAAATGACTGACCAATGACACCATCATTATTAGATTCCTAAAATCTGAGTAACTGAAAAATAACAGATAAAGAAGAGAGGTGAGTAACCAATAGGGTAGAATGTTGTATGTATTGTCAGAGAAGATCATTGTATTGGGTGCTTTTACAAGAGAGGGTTCAATTCTGGAGGCAGGATAGAGGGAGGATTATTTACAGAAATTATGAGTATATAAAAACAAAATCTATCAATAGTATTTTTTAAGCCAGACCAAACAATGGACTCGTTTCCATCAATCGCTGATGACCTGCCAACTCTTATGACGGTATATTCAGGTAGTAGAATAAGCAGGGAGTCAAATAGCCTAGTTTTATCACTTTTCCAGCTCTGTAACTTTGACCAGACAAGTCACTTTAACTCTTCCAGCCTGAATTTCCTTATTCCTGACTTGAGAACATTGGATGAAATGACCTCTATCTTGTGTTCCTTCTAAATCTTTGATCCTTTGAAAATGAGGAGATCCAGTCAGATGATCTCTAGGGTTAATGTCCTATAATTCTAATTCAATCTGTTCTCAACAAACTGCTCAAATATGGAGGTAGCTAGGTGGCACAGTGGGTAGTGAACTCAAGAAGCAATTAAGCTCTCACTCTGGACCAGGAGCTATGCTAAGGGTTAGGGATACAAAGGAAAAAAAGAGGTAAGAGCAGGATTCTTGACCATCAGGAGTTCCCACTGCGATGGACGGAGACAACACATACAAAAGTGAGTTGAAGAGGGGTGACATAGAAGAAGGTACCTGCATGGGGGTGTGGTGGAAAAGTCTGGAGAATCAGGGATGGAGCTGGAAGAGGAGTGAACGAGTGAATATGGCTGGCCTGGGCATTTCTCAAAATGGACACTAAGTGTCCTAATTGAGGACTACAAAAGTGGAGAGACCTTCCAGGATGAGAAGGCAACTGAGGCATATTGGAAAAGTCCAGAAAGTCAGGCAGAAAGCCAGGAAGAGAAGTATTGAATTTGGAGTTAGGAAGACCAAGTTTATATTCTGCCTCAGGGACTTATTAGCCATGTGACCCTAGGCAAGTATTAACCGCTACTTGCCTCAGTTTCCCCACTTGTAAAATAGGGATAATAATAACACCACCAACCTCACAGGGTTGTGAGGATTGAATGACATAACACAGACAGAGCGTTTTGCAAACTTTCGAGTGTTTCCTAACTATTATTTATTGCACTCATTGGGTAGGTCTCTGTGGTTGTCTTATTTTCTTTAACATTGACAACAGCAAAGGAACTTCTCCCACACTACCTTCATCAACGAGAGTCTTAGCTTAACCCCTTACCTAGTGTGGCCTCTGTTCCTCGTGTGTTCCATCATGCATTCGCAGGGCCTCTCACAGAATTACACACTTGTAAATAGAGCTCATCATCACCATCATCACCGCCATCACCGCAGCGAGGTAATGAAGAGAAATGTGTTGGGTAATGAGGAGAACTGCTACCATTAGAGTAATGAAGAAAAATGATCAGAAACGCAGTAAGAACGGCGCCGATATTATTACCCGATGTAATTGACATGAGGTAATTATTTTTTTTCCTTCTTCATTTTAGCTTTGCAGATGACTTCAGAATTCTGTACGTCCATCACTGAGTGGAAATGGGGGCTGGGGTAATAAATTAAAGAGACAAAGTAGCTTGGCTTTTTTTGGGGGGGGATTTATTAGTCTATAATGAAAATAAATAACACATTCAAAGCTTTGATAAAATATTCAAGGAAAAAGGCATTCTTTTGCACTATTATTTTAGCTGTTACAAAAACCAAGCCTTCTGTTAAAAAATTACCAAGAGAAAGAATCAAAGAGAATTAATGGCAAACAAACTCTAATCACTGATGCTACCATCTGAGTTGCTATTAAAAAGTAAATTAAGAAATATGTTTATTGCTGGTATTGCTGCAAAGTGCAGCTCTACTAAGAAGCATAAAGAATGAGGTCAGATGGATTGCATTTTTAGAGATGTACAGAGGTGTCATGGGGTGCATAAAGCAAGACAGTATGTGGTAGTGAAAAGGTTGTCTTTCGGTCATGTGATAAAAGGTAATAAACTCCCTTGTTGGGATGCTCTGCCACTTAATCAATGTCCTTCCTAAAATGTGGTATCCACAAACTAAGTATAATGTTCTTGGTGTGCTTTGATCACTCGTTAAGGATATTACTCTTCTTTCAATGTCTAAAATCACATTACTTGTTTTGTCTCCCATTAACACTGCAGATGTATTAAGCTTGGGGTCCACTAAAATTCTCAGATCTTTTTCTGGTTAACTCTTGTCTAGTCACACCCTTCCTTCTATTCTCCTTCTTGTGAAGGTTATTTTTAAACCCAAGCAAAGGAACCCATATCTATCCCTCTAGAATTTCCTCTTATGACATTTGGCCCAACATTCTAGCCTCTCAAGATTTTTTTTTTTTTTTATGTTGGCAACCATTTAGTATGTTTACTGTTCCTCTGAGCTTTGCTTCATCAGCAGATTTAATGTGTATCCATCTGTGCCTCCATTCAAATTATTGATTAAAAAAGAACATTAGATAACATAAGGCCTAGAGATGTCCATTAATGAATCTTCTTTAGGTCCTTTCAACTAACATTCAACCAGTTCTCAATCTGCCTAGCTGTAGTATAACCTCAAGGGTGGGGAACCTGCAGTCTTGAGGCTACATGTGGCCTTCTAGGTCCTCAAGTGTGGCCCTTTGACTGAATCCAAAAATTTATTGAGGGAGGATTTGTTCTGTAAAGTTTGGATTTGGCCAAAGGGCTGAACTTGAGGACTTAGAGGGCCACATAATAGCCACAGGCTCTCCACCCCTGACCTAACCCATATCTCTCCATCCTTACAGTATGAGGGACTGAAAAATGAGGAAGTTGGACCAAATGGTATCTGAGGTTCCTTCTACCTCTAGATATATCAACGATGACCATTTACTCATAACACATGGGTACTGTTGGGCCATCCAATGCATGCTCCAAGATAACATAGTTCCTTAGGAGAGACATCCTGTGTAACTGGGTGGAGTGTCAGATTCAGAGCTAGGAAGAATTAGGCTCAAATCCCATCCCTAACACCAGTCATGAGCAAGGAAAGCTGCTTCCATTCTCTCAGCCACAGTCTCTTCATCTATAAAAGTGAGATGGTAAGACTCGTTGTATCTTCACAAGGAATAAATAAGACTATGGGTGTAGCCCGCATAAGCTGTCAAAAGCTTTGCAGAAATCTAGGTTGCACAGCTAGTAAGTGATAAGTGTCTGAGGGCACATTTGAACTCAGGTCCTCCTGACTCCAGGGCCAGTGCTCTATCCACTGTGCCACCTAGCTGCCCCTGGTCTGAGTTTCATTTTTAAAATAAGTGGGTTGGACTCTGTGATCTCTGATAACCCTTCCATCTCCAAAAATGCTTTTTTTAAATTGTTTGTTCTTTTACTTATAGTGATCATTTCAATTTTTTAAAAGAGATTTTAAAATTGTTTTTATATCAGTTATTTCCAGACATGTCCTACCCACACCCCTATAGTGAGTCTTCCCTTTGTAACAAAGAAAAAAACACCACAGGTTCCTTGGAATAGTCAGCCTGGCATAATGGATAGTGTCAGACTCAGAGCCAGCTATGTTACCATGGGCAGGCTACACTAGTCGTGCCACCTTGGGCAGGTCGCCTAACCTCTGGTTGTCTCAGCTATCTTCATCTATAAAATGGGGATAATAATAGCACCTACCTCCAAGGGTCGCTTTGAGGATCAAGTGAGATCATCAGTATAAAATATTTAGTACAATGCCTGGCACATAGTAGGCACTATATGTATTAGCTATTATTGTGTGTGTAAAAAGTGCTTCTCTGACTTTGATGCACTATGTAAACATCAGTTACTATCATAACACATCCGGCATGAGGACGCTCACTCCTTTCACAGAGACACATCACTTTACGATAACTCTGCCCAGCAAAGCTGGTTGGAATTACCAGCATGAGGGAATTTTCGTCCCAACAAGGATGATGGCTAATCTACACGCAAGAGTGAGAAGTTATCTTCCCATATTCATCCCATGGAATCATGGAGACTTTGCTGAAGGTTTGTAGTCAACTAATAAGCTTGCAGGGCCCAAGCTTCAGATTAGGCCAATCCCAAGGAAGGCAGAGAGGCGGGGAGGTTTGGTGAACACAATTCCATCCATAAATATTTGCACAGTGATGAATTATGTGCCCAGCTGTCTTGAGGCAGAACCAAACTATCTTCCTGTCTTTTGTCAATGCAATTAACTTTTCCTTTATTAATTTAGATGCTATTTCAGTTGGTGCATGTATGCTTAGCATTGATAATTGGTTTACCGTCTATGGTTCTTTTAAACATAATTTAGTTTCCCTGTATATATCTCTTGATACTGTGAATTTTTAATTTTTGTTTTGTCTCCTAGCACGATTGCAACAACTAATTTTTTTTACATTCCCCTGATGCATGGCAAATTTTGTTCCAGACTTTTAGTTTCATTCAATGTTTTTACTTGTAAATTGCATTTTTTTTGGGTGTGCAACACATTGTTGGATTTTGGTTTCTGTTCCGTTCTGTCACTCATTTCAATTTTGTTCAGAACCAAAACGTCATCAGTCTTGGAACTATAACAAATGGGTGGCCCAGGTTGCTGTCAGGAATAATCAGGTCAGAGGTATTTGGGAGGGGAGAGAAGAAGGGGGTAATGAGGGATGTTGGCATCATCCAGGGTTCTGGGATGGCTGAGATGGATGCCATGGGAAAAGGTAATCCAGAGCCATGGGAGAGCAAAGCACTGAACACAAGCTTCTTCCACCTTACTGTTTTGCCCAGGGCCATGTCTGGACAGAAAAGAGCTAACTGCTGCTTTGAAAGTGCTGGTTTTCTGTTTGTTTGTCCTTTTACTCATAGCGGCTAATTAAAACAATAAAGGTTAATTGATCATAATTTTTTTTACATGACGATCATTTCCAGATATGACCCCAGCCCTAAAGGGAGCTTTTTCTTATTGTTATTCAGTCAATTTTCAGTCGTGTATGACTCTTCATGATTCCATTTGGAGTATTCTTAGCAGAAATACTGGAGTGGTTTGCCATTTCCTTCTCCAGATCATTTGACAGATGAGGAAACTGAGGCAGACAGAGTTAAATGACTAGCCCAGGGTCATATGGCTAGTGTCTGAAGCTGGATTTCTCAGCTTCCCAGGTCTTCCTGACTGCACTATCTAGCTGTAACAAATGAAAAAAAAAACCAGTTGAGCAAAATCTGCCAAATCATTAAAAATGACCAATATATCTAACATTCTGTAACCATAGTACCCTGCCTCTCTAATGAAAGAATGAAGATGCAGTTCCTCATCTTTTCTGTAGGCTAAGGCCATCCATTCAAATTAAATTTGCTGGTGAATTATTTGTGGGAGAAGGTAAAAGGAAAGCAGAGCTATGAGGTACTGTGGAATGAGTCAGCAGAGTCAGAGAACCTGGATTCAAATTTCACTTTTGATGATGATGGCTACTTAACGGGACCTTGGGCAAACCACAAAACCTTCCAGAAGCCTCAGTTTCCTCGTCTATAAAATGAACTACAGGGCCTTTGAAATCCATCCCAGCTGTAAACCTACGCTCCTACAAAATATTCTTTTGCTATTTGATTCTTTCTAATTAGGTCAAAGGAACATCTGTAGAGAAGGAATTTCTTTTGGAAAGATCTTGAAATCTAACCTGAAAGATCTATGACCAGTTAAGTCACTTTGACTGGATAGCACTCATTTTCCTTATCTATAAAGTGGTGGCGTTAGATTAGATATTGCTTCTGCAGCCTTTGTTTCTAGTTCATGAGACATTCCAAGGTCTCCTTTAGGTCTATGAGTTTTCCAATTCAGTTGCTTTTGCCATGCGCCTCTCTTAACCTTCTGAGAAGCCAGGAAAGGGGTGGGAGCTGGCTCAGTCTTGGCTCCCTTCTTTTCTTTTTTCAGCCCAGGATTCCACTGCCAGTAAGATCCTCCTTCCCATCACTCCCTCCCTAGTTTCCACTGCTCCCCCCTCACCCCAATCTATGTCCTTATTTCCTTTCTGGGAAATGAAATCGATGAGTTTCTCGTCTGAAAAAAAGGTTAGAGATGTTTGCCCTAGTACATGGTATTTTTTTTTGTTGTTGTTGTTGAAGGCTTCCATGGAAATTTGGGCCAGTCTTTAGCGAAGTTAATTCGAGCTTACTCAGAGATGAGACAAGACAGTTCCCTCGAAAACTTTAGAGAAGGTTAGAAAAGAGCCTTCCCTCCTAGGAATCGTGGTTCCCCTTTCTGGTTCACTTTCCTCTTTATTCAGTGTGAAGAAAAGACAGGGTTACATAACAGAGAGCAGGCCAAGCAATCCAGAAGTCCTGGGTTCAAGTTCTGACTCTGAAACACACTGGTTGTGTGACCCCAGGCAAGTCACTTAACCTCAGTGCCCTCGGGAAACTCTAAGGTTAGAACTATATATTACAGAAAAGGTCAGCTACACTGATAAGGAGGAGAGAGTGGTGTCTCATTGGGAGCTCCCTCCACTAACTAGCTCTGTGACCTTGGGCAGGTTCCCTAATTTCCCTAGGCCTCTTTTTCTTTGTTTTTTAAAATGAAGGGGTTGGTCTTTAGATGGACTCTGAGGTCCTTTCCAACTCTCAAGCATTTATTAAGCACCTACTAGGTGCCAGGTACTGTGCTAAGCCTTGGAGATAGAAAAAGAGGCAAAATACAGTCCCTGCCCTCAAGGAGCTTACAATCTAACAGGTAAGACAACGTGCAAATAAATATATACAGTATAGATAGGGAAAAAATTAAGAAAGGGAAGGCACTGGAATTAAGGAGGGTGGGGGAAGGCTTCCTGTAGAAGGTGGGATTGTAGTTGGGACTTAAAGGAAGCCAGAGAGGTCAATAGTCAGACCAGAGGAGGGAGAGTATTTCAAGCATGGGGGACAGCCAGAGACAATGTCCAGAGTTGCGAGATGGAGTGTCTTGTTTATGGAACGGCCCGGAGGCCGGAAGGAAACACTAAAGCTATCCTCCTCTGAACAACTTTTTTTGCTATTTTATTACGTCCAGAAATGTCAACAGAACAAAAATCCAAGAATAAAAGGAAATTATTTACTTTGCTCAAGAAATTTTCTCATTGTGAGGACCAAGAAGAGCGCAAGATCATAATCTTAGAGATGGAGAAACTGAGGTCCGGGGATGTTTGCTAACTTGTTGAAGGGCCCCCGGTAGCACAGAGGGACAAGTATGCTCCTTTTTCCCTTTCCCTTCTCTCCCCTCCACCCCATGAATTTCCATTCTCACAGGAAGACTAGAGTCGATGGATAGCAGATCCCCTGCTGCTCAGTGCTAACAGACTTCTGATTATTTTCTCGGGCTATCCATCTTTACCTCTCACCGGAAATTAAACCCTTCCCTGGAGGGGGTTAGAGGGAATTGAGAGGGTGAGATGCCATGAGGAAATCTCTCTCTTCACCAGCAAAGCCCAGACCATTTGCTCAGTTCCACAGAGAGCTCCAAGAACAATGTCTAGGCAGGCCTGGGAGTGTCTCATACGCTACATACAAATAATACTTCTTGTTTTTATCTTTGTCATCCCTTCCACCTACATTAGCATGTGCTCTTATGGTGAAGGAGAAATAATCCATTTTGTTTTTAAACATTAACTGACCTTTCACATTTGCAGGTGCTCTTGGTCTGAGGTCATTGGATAGATTTCAGGGAATCTATGGTGAGACCCTGGGAAAGTCACTTAACCTCTGTTTGCCTTAATCCACTGCAGAAGGAAATGACAAATCACTCCAGTATCTTTGCAAAGAAAATGGGGTCACAAAGAGTCAGAAATGACTAAGTCACTGAACAATAATAACACAAGAATACAGATGGCAAAAAAAAAGAAAAAACGTTTTAATTTTCACTAACCTCTAGTTGAAATTGAACATTTCCTTCAATCACGAATTTTAAAGAATATGTTATTCTGAGAAGGGGTCAGAATGCCAAAGGAATCCATGACCCCAAAAGGAGTTAAAAACTCCTAAGAGGTTGTTCAGAATTCTCTCTTTTAGCTCAGGACTATAGTAATTGGACATTGATTACACCCTACCCTGGGGGGCAGCGAAGTGGATAGAGGGCTTGGCCTGGAGTTAGGAAGACTTGAGTTCAAATCTGGCCTGAGATACTTACTAGCTGATTAACCCTGGGCAAGTCACTTCACCCTCTTTGCCTCAGTTTCCTCATCTGTCAAATGAGGTAGAGAAGGAAATGACACACCACTCCAACCTCTTTGCCAACGAAACCCCAAATGGAGTCACGAAGAGTCAGACACAACTGAACAACAACAACCCTTTGAGAAAATTTATATAGTATCCCTCCTCTCCAGAATGGCATGTTTTATTGTCAATAGAAGGTTTTGATGAATGCAATTAGCTAACATTCATATAGCACTTATTATGTGCCAAACACTGTGCTTAGAGGTAGAATTAGGGTTAGATAAAATTTGGCTTGTGTTTCAGCTCACTGCCGATCATCCCCAATTTATTTATTTTTATTTTTATTTTTATTTTTATTATTATTTTTTTTAGGCAATTGGGTTAAATGACTTGCCCAGGGTCACACAGCTAGTAAGTATTAAGTGTTAGGTCTGAGGCCGGATTTGAACTCAGGTCCTCCTGACTTCAGGGCCAGTGCGCTATCCACTGAGCCACCTAGCTCCCCCTGATTAACCCCAATTTATCATGTATATATCTTGTTTATACGTAATTGTCTGCCTGTTGTGTCCCCCATTAGACTATGAGCTCCTTCAGAGCAGGGACTGATTTTTGCCCTTATTTGTGTTCTCAGCACATGGCACAGTGCCTGACACATAGTAGGTGCTTAATAGATGTTTATTGACTGACTGGGTGAGTCACTTAATTTTCATGAGCCCAAGGAAAAAACGGAATAGTAAGAGTTGTACTCTCTACCTTCTGTGTTTGTACTGAGGATTCATGGAAGGAAAGTCCTAGAAACCCCTTGAGGGCAGATATAGCTTTATTTTTGTCTCAGTATCTCCAGAGTCCAGTCTAGTGCCTGGCACATGATAGGACTAAACTTGTAGATTGGTGGATTGGATATAACCCCAAAACACAACCTTAATGTGAGTTGTTATTAATTAACCCAAAAGCTTGAAACACGGGCACTTGAAGGCCATCTGTCCAGTGGTTTGGGTAAGGGGGTTGTTGGGCAAGGCAGGAATTTCAGCATATTTTGAGAGGGAGCTGCCCTCCTGTTCCACACAGAGAACCTGCTTCAGAGTTAACAGCTCAATAAATATAGGACTGTATCCAGGCCTTGGGATTAAAGTTTAACAGACAGAGATTAACTAGCTGCTTTATTAAACAGACATGAATGGCACCGAGGACCCAGAACTACTGGTCCCACGGCTCCCACAGCCAGTGCAACCAGCCGTGACAAATGAGACCAGCCCAGCCTTTCAGTCACATCCTATTCAGCTCTAGTTACATTAGACACAGATACATCTGCTCAAGGGACCCCGGTCGGAGAAATCCTGTAACCAGAGAAATAAAGGGGACACCCGAGAAACAGGGACCGACACAGGACCATAGATTTAGGAAGCAACCTTAGGTCCCCGAAGTCATCTGGCCCAAACCTCTCCTTTTACTCAGGAGGAAACTGAGGCATAGAGATATGAAGTGACCTCCCCAAGGGTCACTGCTCACTGTTGACCATTGGGGTAACAGTAGAATATAGTGGCCTGAGCTAGGAAGCAGGAGACTTGGCTTAGGTTCCTAATTATAAGACTTAGAAAAGGAAGAGAGGGCATTGAGTTCAACCTTCTCATTTTACAGATGAGGAAAGTGGGGCTCAGAGGGGTTAAGTAATTTATTCAGATTCACACAGCTAATAAGTGTCTGAGGCAGAGCAGGAATTCAGATACCCTCACTTCAAAGTTCAGCACTTTATCCTCTATTCTTTACATTAACTCTGAGTCCTTCTCTGGGACTCAAGTTTTCTCACGAGTGAAAAACAAGGGGTAGGACTGGATAATCTTTAATAATTTTGCCAGTTCTAGTTGTGAGCTGATCTAATAATTCTGGTTTTGTTTTTGTTTTTGTTTTTGGTTTTTTGGGTTTTTTTTAGCTAGGCAATGGGGTTAAGTGACTTGCTCAGGGTCACACAGCTAGTAAGTGTCAAATGTCTGATCTGAGACCAGATTTGAACTCAGGTCTTCCTGACTCCAGGGCTGGTGCTCTATCCACCTAGCTGCACCTAGATCCAACCATTCTGGAGTGCAATTTGGAACTATGTCCAAAAGGTTATAAAACTGCGTATATCCTTTGATACAGCAATACCACTACCAGGTCTGTATCCCAACGAGATCATAAAAAAGGGAAAAGGACCTGTATGTACAAAAGTATTTATAATAGGTCTTTTTGTGGTGGCAAAGAGTAGGAAACTGAGGGGATGCCCGTCAATTGTGGAATGGCTGAATAAGTTGTGGTATATGAATGTAATGGAATAATGTTATGCTATAAGAAATGATGAACAGGCTGATTTCAGAAAAACCTGGAAGGACTTACATGAACTGATGCAGAGTGAAGTAAGCAGAACCAGAACAACGTACACGGTAACAGTAATACTGTACGATGATCATCTGTGAATGACTCAGCTATTCTCAGCAGTACAATGATCCAAGACAATTCCAAAGGGCTGGCAATGAAAAATGCTATCTATCTCCAGAGAAAGAACTGATGGAGTCTGAATGCAGATTGAAGTATAATTTATTATTATTATTATTATTGTTATTAGTTTGTTTATTTTGTTTTGTTTTGTTTTTTGGTCTGTGTTTTCTTTTGTTTAGATGATTCTTTTTTTTTTTAAGGCAATTGGGGTTAAGTGACTTGCCCAGGGTCACACAGCTAGTAAGTGTCAAGTGTTTGGTCTGAGGCCGGATTTGAACTCAGGTCCTCCTGACTTCAGGGTCCATGCTCTATCCACTGCGCCACCTAGCTGCCCCCTGTGTTTTCTTTTGCAACATGGCAAATGTGAATATGTTTTGCATGATTGCACAAGTATAATTTATATCAAAGTGTTTGCCTTCTGAAGGAGAAAGGAGGGGGGAAGGGAGAGAGAGAATTCAGAACTCAAAATTAAAAAAAACAAAGTTAAAATTGTTCATTTACATGTAATTGAGAAAAGAAAGATGAAATAAAAATTAAATGTAAAATAAATAAACAAACAGATAAACCAATGCTTGTTGGGGGAAAATAAAAGAATTTTGCCAGTTCTAAGATTCTAGGGTTTTTCTACTCATCCTTTCTTCAGCTGAGCTTTCTGTTTGGAGCCCTGAAGCTTCCTTGAGTTCATCAGTGTATGTCTTCCCTCCACTAATGCAGATTGCTACTCTTTACAATCCTGATTTCCTGTGAGTCTTCTACAGAGGGTGTGACCAGTTACTTCAACGATTATAATTGACCTGACAGTTTAATTATTAAGCAGAGCACTCCCATATCTACATGTCCACCCTTATGCTGCACCCTGAGCTCTAGCCTTGAAACATGAGCTGGTTATTGGACATTTTGGCCTTTAAATCCCATAGGTTTGCAAAGTCTATTCTCCAAAGCTTGAAAAATGCTCCTTTTTTTTTTTTAAATCCTAATTTAAAAGCTATCCCCTATATGAAGCTTTTTGTGATTCCACTAGGGGCTAGAACTTTTCCCAAATTATCTGTTACTTATTTTTGTGCATTTGGACATACATTAGAATATAAAGCTCCTCGAGGCCAGAAACTGTTTCATATTTGTCATTGTTCCCCCTATAATCTCCATGTGAAACGGTGCAGTGGAAAGAAGCCTGAAATTGATGCATTGAGCATGGCGTCATGAGGCCCAGGTTGGAATTACTGCTCTGGCATCAACCACCTTTGTGGCCTTAGGAAAGTCATTTTTCTCTCTGCAAATCAGTGTCCTCATCTGGAAAAAGAGGGGCTTGTACTACATGGCCTGTGAGTTCCCTTTCAGCTCTAAATCTATGCTGCTATGAACCCCCCTTGGGCCTCAGTTTCCTATTCTACAAAATAAAGGGGTCAGTTTTAGTGACTTCTGATATTCTATCTGAATCTGTGATCCTAGGATACTATGATCTGTTTTAGCTGCTCTTTGGAAAATGAGAGATTTACCCTGAAAATATAGATTAGGCTGATGATGCTAAAAGGAACAGGCCTCTATTATAACGACAATGTTTTTTTACAAAATGGAAGGTATGTGACTTGGAGCACTCTAGGAATGGGGGGTTTGAAGGGGAAGAGAAGAGAGTGGTGGAAAATCAAATATTAGAATTTCGGTCGCCTAAGAGACAGAGATACCACCATATCTCCAGCAAAAACAATGCTAGCCGGAGTTTATAATAGCAGTTTAAGACTTATCAAACACTTTAGAAATATTATGTACTTTGATCCTCACAATAACCCTAGAAGGTAGGGGCTATTATTATTTCCATTTTACATATGAGTAAAGTGAGGCAGATAGAGGCTAAGTGACTTGTCCAAGGTCACACAGCTGGCAAATATCTGAGGCTGAATTTGAATTCAGGTCTTCCTGATTCCATGTCCAATGCTTCACCTAACTGCTCTATGTGTGTGTCCCCCATCTTCCTGTGAGCACTTTGAGGGCAGGAAACAAGACTTAGAAATAAATTTTTTCTCTCACAGTGCCTAGCATAGCTCTCCATCCACAAGAAGGAACTTGATAACTTTTAAAAAATTAAATTGAGTAAATAGTGTCCTTCAGACAGCCAAAAACCCAGGAAGGAGGTGATCAGGAATTGTAGTAATACATTCTGCTCTCCCAAGCTTTGCCTGGAGTTCATTTATTGAAGGTGTTTCTGAAGCTTTTTTAAGGTAACTAATTCTGTGGCAGGTCCCAGAGAAATGTAGGAGAGATGACGAAAAGAGCAGAAAGAAAGAGGTCTGAAAGAGGACTCAGAAAACCTGAGTTCCAGGCCCAACTCTGTTGTTATTAGTCCCCTGGCCCTTGGGCAAGTATAATTAATTTCTCTGAACCTCAGTTTCTTCATCTGTAAAATGGGTATATTAACACCTGTCTTGCTTATGAGATGAGTATCCAACACTTAACACAGAACCTGGTAAACAGTAGGCACTTAATAAGTGCTTGTTGACTTGACTCATTGACTTTGTAATGCCACACAAATGAAATCTTACCACCTGTGCGGCCTTGGGTTACTCATCTTCCCTGTTTCATGAGAATAATGATGATTCTTATAATAATTATTATATAATTATGATAGATGAATAATTATTATATAATTACAATCTATGAATAATTATTATATAATTATGATTGATAAAGAATTATGATGATCCTATAATAGTAATAACTACTAGCATTTATATAGTGCTTTAAGATTTGCAAAGCACTTCACATGTTTTCTTGATTAATTCTTACAACAAACCTGGGAGGAATTGGTGTTATTATTATCCTTCCCATTTTACAGATAGGAGAAATAAGACTGAGAGAGGTAAGGGCATTATCCAGGGTCCCTAGCTAGGAAGTGTTTGAGGTACTGTACTAAATCAGGTCTTCCTGACTCCAGGCTCAGCCCTCTATCCACTCTGCTGCCTAGCTGCTTGGTCTATAAAAAAGTATAACTATTATTCATGGTGGGTGGCACAGTGGATAAAATACTGGGCTTAGACTCAAGAAGACCTGAATTCAAATCCATCCTCAGACACTTACTAGTTGTGTGACCTTGGGCAAGTCACTTAACCTTTATCTGCCTCAGTTTCCTCCCCTGTAAAACAAGAAAGGTGGACCTCTAGTTCTAGATCTACAATCATAAGTAAGGGAGAGACTGAAGGAGAATTTGTATCAATGTCAACTATGTGGTGCCATGAATAGACTACTGGACTCAGTGTAAGTAAGACCTGAATTCAAATCCTGCCTCAGACACTTGTGGGCAAGTCATTTAACCTGCCTTAGCCTCAGTTTCCTCACCTGTAAAACTGGGATAACAACAGCACTTCCCAACGTTGTTGTGAGGACCAAATGAGATGATATACATAAAGGGTTTTGCAAATTTAAGGTACTGTATAAATGGTAACTACCATTGTTAAGAAATATTGTACTTTTCCTTGAAGTTATTATCACTAGCACCACCATCCTTCCTAAGAGTTTGGAAACATTTAAAACCTTCTGCCTATTCTTTCTCCCTTGACTGAAATGTGGATCAAGTATACCTGTCCTGGGTTTTACAGTTAAAATATCCTGGTAGCTATTAGGAAGCCTCCCAGTTCATGAACACTGTCTCTACCCCACCCCGGTTCCCACCCCCATTTTTTATAGGACCCAACATTTGCTACCAAATTGAATTCCGGGTTCTAGAGCTTTTCACACAGGGCGGTGGTGGTGGAGAAGGAATTGTACATGTTCATTCTAATAGAAAAAGGCAGCTGGATTTCTAGGTCTCTGTTTTAATTTGAGTTTTCCTTGCTGGTGATTTTATTGAAAGTGAAATCTATATCCCTATTATGATTGGGTATCTCAGCTTGGAAAATGGAAAATTAAAACTTCAAAAGTAGGATGCAGGAGCAGATGCTGGCCCCTTTCCGACAGGAGTCTTTGCGAAGATGTCGAATGCTCAAAACCCCCCTCTTAATGGGGACCTTCCCTGGTCACACTGAGGCATCCATTACCCAAGCCTCCCTTGTCCAGAGGGTAAGGGGTTGTAAGCTCAGGACAAAGAGTCTCTCCTTCAGAACCTGTTGGCAATTCACAGTACCTAACACACCGGTGGTTTTAGCCTTTTCATCTCCCTCTTTTTCTCCTTTAATGGTCCAGACATTTTGTTCCCTTGGCATTGAAAACCTTATTTTCTTGGTGAGAGGCCCAGACTTTTTTTCTTTCTGCATGGGCAGGTGGGTCAATTCCAAAAGGGAGGCATTATCTAGGAAGAGCAGAGTTTGCAAAGAAGTCTAGAATCTGGGGTGGAGCCAAGATGGCGGAGTACGGGCAGCAACCCAGCAGACCTCCCCCAACTTTCCTCTTCAAACAACTTGAAAATAATGCCTCAAATCAAATTTTGGAGCAGCAATGCCAATAAAAGGTCAGAATGAGACTTCAGACTAAAACCACTTAGGAGGTCAGCAGGAGAGGTCTGTGACATTGCTGTGGGAGTTGACCCTGAGCACGCCGGCAGCAACACCAATAGCAGTTGTGAGCCTTAGAGGCCACAGATGGTAAGGGTGTTGGATAACTGGTCAGAAAGAGATCACAGGGGACCCTTTGCTGGTACTGGAGGCAAATGATGCTTATTTGTAACTCTATTGCCCATAAGAAGTTCTGGATTGTAGTTCTAGGGTCAAGAGGAATGCTAGTGCATGTAGGTACAGGGTTTTAAAAGGGTCTTTCCTGGGTAAAGACCAGAGCACAGACCAGGAGAGCAGTGACTATACCTCTCCCAGGATAACACCACCTTGGAAGCACTGAAAACTTTCAGACTCTGAAGCTCGGGAGAGTGCCTCCCCACCTCCAGTAAGCAGAGCCCAACTTTAACATAAAGTTCAAAATCAAGAAATAGGCTAGAAAAATGAGCAAACAACAACAAAAACTTGACCACACAAAGCTACAGTGGCAGGGAAGACCAAGACATAAACTCAGAAGAAGACAACAATGTAAAAACAACTACAAAGCCTCAAAGAAAAATGCTAATTGAACACAAACCCAACAAGAATTCCTGAAACGGTTAAAGAAAAAGATAAGAGTGGTAGGGGAAAAATTGGGAAAAGAAATGAGTGTTACAAGAAAATTATGAAAAAAGAATTAGCAGCTTGGTAAAAGAGACACCAAAAATACCGAAGAAAATAACACCTTAAAAAATACTTTTGACCTAATGGTAAAGGAGTTACAAAAATTCACTGAAGGAAAGAATTCCTTAAAAAGCAGAATTGCACAAATGAAAAAAGAGATACAAAAGCTCACTAAAGAAAATAATTCCTTAAAAATTAGAATTGGGCAAGTGAAAGCTCATGACTCCATGGGACATCAAGAAATAATAAAACAAAGTAAAAAACATGAAAAAAATAAAAGAAATTGCAAAACATCTCATTGGAAAGAGAGATTATTTAAGAATTATTGGACTACCTGAAAGCTACGATCAAAGAAAGAGCCTAGACATTATAGTTCAAGAAATTATAAAGGAAAACTGCCCCAATATCTTAGATTCAGAGGGCAAAATAGAAATCAAAAGAATCCATGAATTACTTCCTGAAAGAGCTCCCAAAATGAAAACTCCCAGGAATATTATAGCCAAATTACAGAGCTTCCAAGTCAAAAAGAAAATACTTCAAGTAGCCAGAAAGAAATAATTCAAATAGTGTGAAATTCTAGTTAGGATCACACAAGATTTAACAGCTTTCACGTTAAAGGAGTGGAGGGCTTAGAATATGAAATTCCAAAAGACAAAGGAGTTAGGATTAGAAGTAAGAAAAATCTACTCAGCAAAACTGAGTATAATCCTTCAGGGAGAAAATGGATATTTAATAAAATAGAGGACTTCCAAGTATTCCTAATGAAAACGTTAGAGCTGAATAGAAACCTTGACATCCCAGCAGAAGACTCAAGAGAAACATAAAAAGGTAAACATGAAAAAGTAATTATAAGAGACTCAATGAAGTTAAAATGTCTCTGAGGATAAAAATCAGTCATTCAGTCACTCAATCTGTCAACCATTTCTTTAAAACCCACTATATGCCCGGAACTAAATTAGGGCTCTGAGGATATAAATCAGTCACCCATAAAATGGAAGCAGATAGCAGAATGGATTAGAAACCCGAATTCAACAATATGTTGTGTACAAGAAACACACTTGAAACAGAAAGACGCACACAGTCAGCAGCAATACTCTTGCTGCCTTGTTCCTTGTCCAAGGTTAAGGGGTGAAGCAATAAATGAATTTATCAAATTCTTGGCTGTTTCTCACTGCTGGAAAACTCCCCAATCTTTTTTCTTTCTTTCTTTCTTTTTTTTTTTTTTGCATAGAATTCCTCTCCTGATTGATAAATCCCTCTCTGGGACCATCATTTTAAAAGGGACCTCATTTATGCTTTACCTCACTCAAGTTTGAACTCTTTATAATCCTCATCCTGCTTTTCCCTTGTTTCATTACCCACTTCCCCTCCTGTCTCCTCTTCTAACTTTCCTTTATATGTTTTCTTTTCATTGAATGTAAATTCTTTGAGGGCAGGGATTGTTTTACTTATTTGTATTTGAATTTTTATTCTTATTTCCACAGTGCCCAGCATATAGGAAGAGCTAATTGTCTGTTTCTCTCTGTCTCTCTGTCTCTCTCTTTCTTTGTCTCTCTCTCTCTCTCCCTCCTCTCTCTGTCTGTCTCTCTGTCTCTGTCTCTCTCTCCATCATCATCAGCAGCAGCCTCTATCTATATATCAATGTATGTATGTGTGTATCTATCATTTATATTGATTTACCTATCTTTATCTCTATCCATCTATCTCTATCATTTCTACCCATTGTATTTATCATTATTTATCAATTTCTACCTGTCACTCTCACTTTTTGTCTTTTTGTTTATCAATTTCTGTGTGTCTGTCTATTAATCTCTACTTAGATGACTGTCGCTCTGTGTCTCTTTCTTTCTCTCTCTGACTTTCTGTCTTACTATCAGTCTATCAATCTGTCTCTGTCATTCACAATCTATCTGTCGTTCTGACTTTCTATCTATCTATCTGTCTATCTATCTATCTATCTATCTATCTAT
>NW_020954652.1:1697241-1713391 GCF_900497805.2 Vombatus ursinus | reverse complement strand
AAAAAGATATTATTTAACTTCATTTTACAAATGAGGAAACTGAGCTCCTGAGGGCTAAGCTCCATTTCAGACAGCCAGATAACTGCCTGGCTACCTCCTCTCTTTCACCTCCTAAGAGTATGTAGCTTCCTTCAAAGCTTAGGACAAGCACTCTCTCTTACATGAAGCCTCTCCTGACCACTTCAACATCTAGTGTTCTCTCTCACTCCTGAAATTATTTTAAATAAGGACTTTATCTGTGATTTCCTTGACTTAGGGAACTCCTGGAACTCTAGGAGACTCCCTGGACCCATGTAGGTCAGCAACTTTTGTGCAACTGAGAGTCTTAGAGAGCTGCCTAGGGCACTGAGATTAAGCAATTTGCCCAGGGTCACACAGTCCATAGGCATCAGAGGCAAAATTTGAACTCAGGTCTTCCTACCTTTGTAGTCAGTTCTCCATCCATTACACTACCTCTTCTTTCCCTTTCAGGTATTTCTGTACTTATATGTGCATATGCTGTTTTTCTTGACAGAATGTAACCTCCTTGAGGTCAGGGGGTGTTTCACTGTTGTCTTTCTATCCCCAGTGACTAGTAAGTACTTTCAGGAGTGGGTGTTTAAGAAATGCGTGGTAGACTGAGTGACTAATTTGTGCCCTCAGAGACTTAGTGCAGTGCCCGGCACATAGTAGGTGTTCAAGAAATGCTCGATAGATTGAATGATTGATTTGTGTCCTCAGAGCCCTAATTCTGTACCTGCCATATAGTGGATTTTAAAGAAATGCTTGATGGTTTGAATGTTTTGAATGACTGATTTTTATCCTCAGAGACCTGGTGCAGGGCCTGCACATGGTAGGCACTTAATAAATACTTGTCAATCAATTGATTGATTGACTCTACCCATGCTCTCGGTCCAGAGGTTTTTCTACCACGTCATACTTGTCCCTCTTTCTCTCCAACACACACACACACACACACACACACACACACACACACTCACACATGAGAGTTTCCTTTTTGGACACCAGTAAACACACTGACCTTTTGAAATATGGAAAGAAAAGTGCTTTGGAATACAACCATCAAGAACAGTGGTCAGACAGTCGTCATTTGGAGCTCTGAACAAACGGGGCTATAGTTTCCAAGTTGCCCCCATCCTGACTTGAAGCAGCTGGCCCTCTGGCCCGAGTTGGCTCCCTGTACCCCAAGCAAACAGTTGATATTTGAGGAAGCACATAGGCTCCTTTGTCCCTGAAACAGGCTCCGTTGTGGGAAACCCCCCACCCAGCTGCAAATCACATGCTGATGATAGTATTTTCTGAGTCTCTGTCCTTATTTTCTTTCATGCCTGCCTGTTAAAACACCCTGCTTCTCTTGGCAAAGTCCACCCAGGGAGGCGATCACTAATTAACAATAAAAAGCTTGACATCTTTCAAGTTAATGACCTAAATCTCAGATCTCCTGAATAACCGCTAGCATTTACATAATACTTTAAAGTTGGCAAAGTACCCCCATATGTCATCTTACCCCATCCTGGAAAAAGCCTTGTGAGAACAGTGTTATCATCCCCGTTTTATAGATGAGGACAGTGAGGCTTAGAGGAATGGGACAGAAAGGGAATAAGTATTTACAGAGCACCTATGATGTGCCAGGCACTGTACTAAGCAGTTTACAAATATTACCTCATTTGAGCCTTCTCCTGATAATAATGATTACAGCTAACATTTATATAGCACCTACTATGTACCAAGACACTGTGCTGATCATTCTTACAATAACCCTAGGAGGTAGCTGCTGTTATTACTCCATTTTACTGTTGAGGAAACTGAGGCAAAAAAAGGTTAAGTGATTTGCCCAGGAGTCATACAGCTAGTATCTGAGGCTGGGTTTGAACTCAGGACTTCATTCCAGTCCGTCAAGGCTACCTAAATGAACTACTTCTGCTGTAGCGCGGGAGCCTCTGTACGTAGGGAGGCCAGGGATATGAACTTGGAGCCACTGACACCATTTTGTGTTGGCAAATGCCCAGAAGTGTATCCCATTTCTCCAGCTTCCCTAGAAAGTACCCAGGCAGAAAGCTAAGTGGTGGACTAACCTGGCTCTTTAGGCTTATTTGGGGAGTTCATTGGTGCATGAAGATGAAGCAAAGTTGGGCCACTTTTTTTTTTCCCAAATGTTACATGAATGTTTTGGAAATGAACACAACTCAGAGGGAGGAGAATTCCTGAATCAAATGATCAGCAAATTTCCTTCCAAGAAATAAAAATGACAATGACAGTTAAACAAAGCTGAATTCAGTGTAATTAGCAACAAACAAGCTTGCCCCAAAGAAGAAAGGAGATCAGCCATGAGGCTCCCTCTTTTTTTTCAGAGATGGGGGACAGAAAGTGTGGAATATTATGCATACTGTCAGATCTGGTGGATTTGTAGGTTAGTTTTGGTGAATTGCTTTTGTTTCTGCTTCTTATTCTGTTATATGGAATGTTCCTTTATATAGGGGAAAAGTCATATATTTGATAATGAAGGTGATGTAAAAATAAAACATGCCAAAAATTAAAAAAAAATTTTTAGTGCCAAAAAATTGTTTCAGACTTTAAAACGATAATATTTGCTGAATTAATTATCTTTAAGAATATTTACTGAATTTTAATGACCAGTTTAATCTCTGGGCCAGAAGCTGGGTCTGAGTTTATATAAAGGGGGCTTGATCCAGGACACTTTCCACAAATCATTCTTGCTCATGGTATCACCCAGGATTTCCCCTGGAAATATCAGAACTCAGGATCGAGTCTAGGTCTCCACAAAAAATGTAAAAGGCCCTCAGTCCCACTTCAATGCAATAATAATAGCTAACGTTCGTATAGTGCTTCCTATGTGCCAGGTACTCTGCTAAGAATTTTATAATTATTTCATATGTTCCTCACAACAACTCTGGGAAGGAGGTGCTACTATTTATCCCCATCCTACAGATGAGGAAACTGAGGCAAGCACTCAGGTTAACAATATACAGGGAAGACCAGACAGTTTTTATTCTGCCACACAAGAAAGGCAAACCATAAAAGGATTTCTACCTGAACTCATCCTTCTGGTGAGAAGCATCTTTCCCTAGGGATTTTTATAATCCAGCAAATTTATAATGACATTTTAGATTGAGTCCCTAAAAGAAGAAAAACCACACTCGTGGTCAATCGGTGGATTGGAACATAAATTTAGAGTTGGAAATAATTTAATCCAACCTCCCTTATTTTCTAGATGGAGAAACTGAGTTCTCAAAGAATTAAGCGACTTGTCCAGTAATAAGTAATAGAGCTGGGAATCAACCCTAGGTCTCTGACTCCAAATACTATACTCCGTGCATGGTACCAGCTTACCAAGTCTCTCTTACCCAGGGTCAAGAGGGTCTAACTATTAGTGCCTTTAGACACCTGGCATCTCTGGGGCTGAGAATTTCTCTGGGAGACGATAGGTATAGGCAGGTTTTCTATCCCCCTCTCAAGGATGCCTTTCTAAGCCCTCCCTCAGCTTTGGTCTCCTTCGTTTGCTCGGCTCCCTTTCACATCTTCCTGCTTCCTTTTACAACAGCCAAGCCAAAGCTCTTTGAATGCTAACCACATCTACGTATGAAAAAAGGTGCCCCCTTGTAGTCATGTTTTCGAGTCTTGGTATTAGATTTCACCTGAGATCTCAAAGTATTTGGTAATCCACAGAGGTCGATGATATGAATATAAATAGGTTAAAACTGATCATTTTGAAAAATAAGTTCCCTTGATCCTTAACTGTAACTTCTGCTTGATGTTTTCAAGGGCCACTGAATTCGTCACAGTAAATAATGGATGCCTATTAAAATGAATTCATTGTGGTTAAAAATAAGGCAAATAATGCACACCCATCCCATTTTCAACCCCATTATTTTGCATTAGCAATTTCAGTCTTGTGCTTGGCGTTTTTATCTGATTTAGAACAAAGACATATCTCTTTGCCCACTGGAGAAACAAGGCAAGACTTGTCTGTAAAAGGAATCTGGCAGCATTCATGAGAAAGTAGTTACTTCCATGCTTCAAGAAGCCCCCTCCTACCGTCCACCCCTTCCCCCACCTGTTTGGGGGCCTCAAGGAGGGGCGATGTCAACATCACTCCAGAATGACCTACTGAAAAGTGAAAAAAGTAATCAGCTGCTTGCTTTGTCTACACAATGGCAAACATACTCTAGCTGGGTGGTGAGGCCTTCTTTTCTTTTCCTTCTTTTAAAGTAAACTTTTTGGATTGAATTTACAAGTTCTTTTGAGGTCAACGAGATTCAATAGCACAGTGCCTTGTGCCTATGTAAACTTTGAAAAAAATCTATATAAATGCTAAGTTATTATTATTATCATTATTACAGTTACCCCTTCTTCAATGCGGGGGTGACAGCTCAGTGCCTGGTGGAAAAATCTGCATAAAGCTTTTGGGCCCTCCCTTTGTACCAGAGAAGAAGAAATTATGTGTATTTATGGTATTGAAAGATAAAATATGTTGATATTATACAATACTACATGTATATTTTATACATTTCTGAGCTTCTAAACTTTTTCTGTGTCATCTGCTGGTCTTTGCATTTCATCTGTGGCTACCACAAAAATCCCCCCAAATTCCCATTTAATTCCTTATGCCCACCCACAATATATCAAAACAGCGATGGGGAAAGTCGCAATGTGGAAGAGATAACTGTATTTATAAAAGGTCATTCAGTTGAACAAATATTTATAAATCTTCTGCAATGTGCCAGGCACTGCTTTAGGCACTGGGGACACAAAGGTAGTAATATGGTTCCTACCTTCAAGGAAGTTACATTGTACCAGAGTGGATAAAACATAGAAGTAAATAAAAAAAATAAAGTAAAAAATAAAAATTAAAAAATTAAAAATAAAATAAATTTTTAAAAAAGTAAAACAAATAAGTAAATAAATGCAAGGTTAACTTGAGGAAGGTGAGAATGCCAGCAGTTGTTTAAATCAGGGAAGGATGAGTTGAGCCTTGAAGGGAGAGAAAGATTCTAAAAGGGAGATATTTAGGAGTGAGTGTATTCCAGGCCTGGGGTGGCGGGTTAAGGTGGTGATTTTTGTTAATATAGAGAACAGGGGGTTGGCATGTTGAGTTCCTGGATGATAGAATTAGAACTGGAAAGGCTCTTACAGGCCATTAAATGGAAACTCTGTATTTTACAAATGAGAAAGTTGAAGTCCAGAGAAATGTCTTGAGGCCAAAGGGATGAAGTTAATTGTCTAGGGTCCCACAGCTGGTAAATGTCTGAGGCAGGGTTACAAATACAGGTCTTCATGACTCCAAATTCAACATTCTATTCCCTGCACCACGATGCCTCTCAAAGGGAACAGTTGTTGTTGTCCAATTTCAGTCACGTCCAACTCTTTGTGACCCCATCTGGGGTTTTCTTGGCAGAGATACGGGAGTGGTTTGCCATTTCCTTCTCCAGCTCATTTTACAGATGAGGAAACTGAGGCAAACAGGGGTAAGTGACTTGCCCAGGGTCACACAGCTAGGAAGTATCTGAGGCCAGATTTGAACTCACAAAGATGAGTCTTACTAACTCCAGATCCTATACTCTGGACACTGCACCACCCAGCTGCCCGATTCAAATTAGGCTGGAATATAGAATGTGTGAAAGGGTATAAGAGGAAAAAAGGCTGAAAATATCTGTTGGAACTAGTCTTTAGAACATAAGGCTTTCGATGCCAAGCAAAGGAGTTTATATGTGACCTAGGAGTCAGGAGGTAGACTTTGAAGGTTATTGAGTAGGGGAATGTCAGTCCTGGGATACACATATACACGTACACACACACAAATATACACACACACTATATATCTACACACACACATATGTATGCATGTATGCATAAGTGTGTATATAAGTATATGCGCATACAAGTGTACATGCATGTATATTTATATAGGTATACATGTATGTGTATAGGTACATATATGTATATGTTGTGGTATGAACACATATATAGGTATACATGTATACATAGAAACATGCACACATATTCACATATACACATACATATATACAGATATATACATACACATATACGAGAGTAAATATAGTGAATATGAAAGAGAATTAAACTCAAATATATTGAGATGTTTATATGTACGTACATATTTGTGTGTATATACAGATATATTTATGTTCATACACACATATATACACACATAGATAATAGGTATATATAACATATATTTATTCACTTTATATTTATGTTGTGTGTATATATACATATATATTTGTTTTATTCCCTATTAGAATGTAAAATTTTTGGAGCCAGCTGGGTGGCCTAGTAGATTAGAGCACTGGGCTCAGAGTCAGGAAGACTTGAGTTCCAATCCAGCTCCACTTACTAGCTATGTGATTCTGGTCAAGTCACTTAATCTCTATTTGCCTCAGTTTCCTCATGTGTGAAATGAGACTAATGATAGCATTTAATTCCCAGGATTGTTGTGAGGATCAAGCGAGAAAACTGTGACCTTGCCTGTCACAAAATAAATTGACTGATTAGAGGGTGGATTGGGTAGAGGTGGGTAGGATGGAGAAAGGGAGAACCATTAGGAGCTATTGTAATAGTATAGGCAAAGATGATGATTCTAACTCTAACTGGCTTTCTAGGCAATCAGCACACACAAGGGTAAGCTAGACTTCCTTTTTGAGAAGATAGACTTTCTAAATGGCTTGTGTACAATTTCCTCATCTGTAAATGGCGGGGTAGGGGGAGAAAGGGTGCTGGATGAGATGACCTCTGAGTTCTCTCTCTTCCAGCTCTAAATCAATGACATTTGGAACTTTTTAGGTACTTTCTCCATGCCAGAATGTACAGGAGTGGTTGTACCTATTAATCCTTGGGCCGCCACTATTTATCAGGAATCATACCAGCTAGTCTGATAGCGTGAAGGGGGCAGATAAACCAGAAAGCAATATTCCTTTAGTGCCTACATTGCATTGGCCTCCATGAAAAATATTCTAATGGAAAAACACAACCCCTTATCTTGAAACAGGTTTAGCAGGTATGGAGGCCCCCTTTGGAAATTCTGTTCAGTGATCTGACACCCTGGGGACTGGCCTTACCAATTTGGCCTGCTCAATGAAGAGAATTGGACTTTTTTTGGGGGGGAGGAGTTAAATGAGGAGGTTGGATTAAGTTTGGAGTTCTTAACCCAGGGCCCACAGACCCCCATTGGGTGCATGGATAGATTTCAGGGCATCTGTAAACTTGAATAGGGGACAATATGCATTTTTGCTAACCTTTGGCTTCCTTTGTTATTCTATGTATGCATTTAAAAACATCATTCTGAGAAGGGGTCCATAGGTATCAGCAAACTACCAAAGGGGTTGAAGACACAAAAAAGGTTAAGACCTTCTAGATTAAATAACCTCTTAAATCCGTTCCAATTCTATGATCCTGTGATTGTCCTTCAGTTATGTGTGGAAGAGGTCAGCATGGGTTACTACAGACTAGTGGTTTGGGAATCAGAAGACACCCCGTCTCCTGACCCCCACTGGCTGACCCCCACGCCTAAACGCTCTCCCTCCTCACCCCCTCCTCCTAGCTTTCTAGGACCAGCTAAAATCCTACCTTCTATAGGAAGTCTTTCGCAATCTACCTTAGCTCTGATGCCTTCCTTCCGCTGATTATTTCTGATTTATCCTGTACACAGCTTTTTATACATAGTTCTTTGCATGTTGTCTCCACCATTGGATTCTGAACTCCTCAAGAGCAGGGACTGTCTTTTGTCCTTTTTTTTCATCCCTAGCACTTAGCACAGTGTCTGGTATGTGGTAGGTACTTCATAAATGCTTATTGATTGACAGTGAAAACTTGGCATCCTATTTTGTTGTTGTTGGGTCCTTTTCAGTTGCATCTGACTCTTCATAACTCCATTTGGGGTTTTCTTAGCAAAGATAATGAAGTGGTTTGCTATTTCTTTCTTCAGTTGATTTTACAGATGAGGGAAACTGAGACAAATGGGCTTAAGTGACTTGCCCAGGGTCACACAGCTAGTAAGCTTCTGAGGCCAGATTTGAACTCAGAAGGATGAGTCACCCTGATTTCAAGCCCAGTTCTCTATCCACTGCACCCTAGCTTCAAATAGTAGGTATTTCATAAATGCTTATTGACTGACAGTGAAGACTTGGCTTTGAATCCCCACTGGACTTTTTACTGCATTATTTAGTATCCTTAGCAAGGCCAGTTCTCTTCCCTGGGCCTCAGTTATCTTATCTATAAAACGAGACGGCTGGGACAAGTGTTCTTGACAACTCTTTCCACTTCTGGAGCCTATGAAATCCAAATGAGCCCATATTTCCAATAGAGTTACTGAGTCACAGCTCAGAGGGATTTTGGAGTCATCCTTCCAAAGCAACAACTGTTTTAAATTCAGGAATTTTTGTCTGGCAATTCTGAGAACCAGGACTGGGTGGAGGTAACACCGTGACCTACTTCTCTCCTTCTCCCTCAAGTTGTGAAACGGGATTTAGAAATATTAAATAGCAACAACAGTAAGATGTCAGAGTAATCTGACATGTTAAGCACCTACTATGTGCTAATCATAAAGGAGCTGCTGGAGCTTTGTCAGCCATGGAGTCAGGAAAAATGATTTTCATGAGTTCAAATCCAGCTTCAGACACTTATAGCTGTGTGACCCTGGGCAAGTCACTTTACCCTGTTTACTTTAGTTTTCTCATCTGTAAAATGAGCTGAAGAAGAAAAAGTGGCAAACCACTCCAGTACCTTTGCCAAGAAAACTCTAAAATGGGGGCATGAAGAGTTGTACACAACTTAAAATGACTGAACAGAGATACAAAGACAAAAGCAAGAAGAAAAAGCCCCTGCCCTCAAGGTGCTTACATTTTACTAGATGATATAATACAAGAACAAATAAAAGTTCATCTGAAGAGTAGAGCACTCCCTACTGGGGGGGGGGGGATCTGAAAAGGCTTCATGGAGGAATGACAGCTTCCTAAGGACATCATCTCAGTAAGCTACTATGTTCAATTCCATTCCATTCAACTCAACTCAATTCCACTCACCCCAATTCAATTCAATTTCATTCAATTCAATTCCATTTAACTCAATTTAATTCAATTCAATTTCATTCCTTCAACTCAACTCAATTCCATTCATCTCAATTCAATTCAATTTCATTAAATTCTATTCCTTTCCATTCAATTCCATTTCATTCATCTCAACTCAACTCAATTCAATTCCATTCCATTCAACTCAACTCAATTCCATTGATCTCAGTTCCATTGATCTCAATTCCATTTCATTCAACTCAATTCAATTCCATTTCATTCAACTCAATTCAAGTCAATTAAATAAGAAATTATAAGCAGTTTCTCAGTGCTAAGTGAGGAGGGTACAAAGCCAAAAATGAAATGATCCCTGCCCTCAAGGAACTTGGATCCTCCTGGAATTGGACCTTCTAGTTCAGAAATGTTTGGCTTCTTTCTACATCTTCTTTCCTTTTCATCATTAAAGCCCTTCACAAGTTTGTTTCTTCTCTTCCTTCCCTTCTTCCACTTCATTCTCCTCCCCTTACTCTAGAATCCAGTGACACTAGTTTTCCTACTGTTCCTTCCCACAGGACATTACATTTCCCAGCTCTGTACCTTTTCACTACTGCACCACATGCTTGGACAATACTCTCTCCTCACTTTGACCTCTTGACTTCCCTGGCTTTGTTTAAGACTCAATTCAACTCTTACCTTATATGAGGCCTCATCTTCTACAGGATGTCTTTCCTGTTGTTCAGTCATTTTCAGTTATGTCTGACTCTCTGTGACCCCATTTTGGGGCTCTCTTGGCAAAGATACTGGAGTGATTTGCCATTTCCTTCTCCAGTTCATTTTACATATGGGGAAACCGAGGCAAACAGAGTTAAGTGACTTGCTCAGGGTCACACAGCTGGTAAGTGTCTGAGGTCAGATTTTTAACTCAGAAATATGAGTCTTCCTGACTCCAGGCCCAGAACTCTATCCACTTCTCCATCTAACTGCCCTCAGTCCTCCATTATAACAATATAATACCTTCCCTCTCTTATTTCCTACTTATCCCTTATATAGCTTGTTTGTGTATATGTTTGCATGTTGCCTCCCTTTTTAGATTGTGAACTCCTTGAAGGCAGGCACTGTCTTTTCCTTTTTTTTTTTATTCCCAAGGCTTAGCACATTGCCTGGCACACAGTAGGTGCTTTACAAATGTTTATTGATGGACTCACTATGCATTCAAGCAGAATTGCATTTCTCATTCCTGGAATTCATTCCTTCCTGGTCTCTGCCTGCTAAAATTTCTTTATTCCTTTAAGGCCCAGGTCAGCTGCTGTCTTCTCTATGAAGTCTTTGAAGTATTATCTCAGATTTTCTGGAGTCTGTTTTCTGAATCTCTCCTTTGCCCTCATCCCATTTTACATTTTGCTATGTTTAATTTTGTATATTCCCCCCTTTTAAGACTGTGAAAAAATTTTCGTGTAAAGATTATATTGTGTTTTATTTGTGCTTCTAGAGTGTAGCACAATACCTTATATATGCCTTTTTTTTTTTTGAGGGTAATAAGAATCAATGGGGTATGGACCTTGGAGGCATAAGGAACTCCTTTTAAGGAAACTCTCACTGTAACTGTTCTAAAACTTGGTGTCTTTGAGAGCTGTTTGGGGTACTGAGAAATTAAATGCCTTGCCTGGGTTTCCACAGTTGGTAAATGTCAGAGGCAGGGCGTGAAACCAGATATTCCTGATGAAGAGGCCTAGCCTTTACCCATCATTCTATATTGGCTCTCTAGGAACGTGTACACCTAGGATCATAAAATCAAGATTTAGGGCCATAAGGGACCTTAGAGATCATTTAGCCCAACCTCCTCATTTCCTTGATAAAGAAACTGAAGCCTACAGAAGAAAAAAAAAACTTGGGCAAGGTCTGGGAGTATACTGGTCAATGTTTAACACCCAGCTCTTTGAGGGGAAATATATATATCCACATTACACCTTTTAAAGTTTAATCTTGATTATTAACATCCTTGCCCCCCCATCACTTTCTTAAATCTAGATAATCAATGAAACAATAAATCAAGCTCCAATTTGTAGTGTTTGCTGATTTTCTGATGAGGTATTAATACTTATACTGAAAATTTAAAATTCAGCTCTCACTAGTTATCCTATCTGGTTCCAGCACACCATTACCAAACAGATGGAGCTTCAGAATTCAAACCCAGGTCCTCTGACTCCAAAATCTTTCTTTTCTTTTCTTTTTCTTTTTTTTATGTGGGGGCAGGGTTTAATTCTGCAGTGATGTTTTCATGGAAATTTGTATAAACCAAGCCAATTTGTAATTAGAAACTGACCGTCTACTCAATGGGGTGGAGATTGAGAGGAGATAGCTTCCTATCCCTTTTGATTCTGGGATGGTGGTACAATTTGCCCAAGACTCATGCACTGCACCCCCTAAAGAGCCCCTCAAGGCTTCTGAGGTAGGTTCTTCAGTGTAATTTGCATGTTACATTAGTACAATGCCCCGCCCCCTCCTACACCCCTTCAGCCTTGCTTTTTTTTTTTTTAACCTCTTCCTCTTATCTCATTCTATCTCATCAGAAGGATGAAGGAGATAGGAGTGGCACTGGGGTTGTTGTTTGTCCTTTATTCTTGAAGAGGATCATGATGTGAGGAAGGTGATGCTGTGATTTGCAAGTGAATTGGATTTAAGTGAGGGAGGGCTGTGCAAAGTCACCAGCCTCACTTTCTCCCGCCACAGCCATCTGGGTTCAGTGGCAGGACATAGATCAGTATGGCTGGAGATGGTCCCAGATGGAGAGCTGGAGTTACAATACATGAATGAAATTGCAGGTGCAGGTGATGGGGTTGGAATCTGAGCCCCAGAAAGGAAAAACTCTGGCCCCAGAGCATTTCCCACCCTTGGTCCCACCTAGGCTCCATTTCCCACCCTTGGTAATTCTATTACCTCATGGACTACTGGGCCACTGTCTCCATTAAGACGCTCAGATTCTTAAAATCTAGTCAAGGCTTAGATTCTTAGAATCTAGCTACTGCTTACCTATGTTCAGACTCCTTGAGAGTCTGCCCAAAATGATGGATGTTCTAATAAACCTTGTCTTTGACTGAAAGAAGGCTTGGGTCGAATTCTTTCGGGCAGGACCTGCATGTTGTGATTTTGGGGTCCCAGCACCCCTGAACCCCTAAACCACATCACAGGGACTTAAAGAAACAGGCTGAGACTCCAGAGATGGAAAATGCATTTCTTCAGACAGATGAATGAATGACTGGGCTGAGATATAGAGGAAGCACACGGATGGAGACATGGGTAGAGAGAGATGCATACAGAAAGAGATAGATATGGAAAAAGAGGATACAGATGGAAAGACATTCAGAAGTCTATTGTGGAATGAATATGGAAGACAGGCACAGGAAGACAACCAATCATAAGGGGAGGGAATGAGGCTGACCACTATTCTTTCTACTACGTAGTAAAGGCTTAATAAATGTTTGATGAATTGAGTCTTGCCTCTGATGCTTATTATACTGGCCTCAAACATTTACTAGATATGTGACCTTGAGCAAGTCACATAACCTCTGTTTGCCTCAGTTTCCTGAACTGTTAAATGGGGATAACAATCATCTACCTCCCAGGTTCATTGTCAGGATTAAATGAGATTTATAACGTACGTAGCACAGTGCCTGGCGTATAGTAGGTGCTATACAAATGCTTATTCCCTTCCCCACTCCCCACTCCCTACTCCCTCTTCTCCTTTATTTTCTATTTGCAGCTAGTATGGTGGTTGGGGAGATCAGTAGGTGGGCTGATTATGGGGAGATGTTCAGCTTTTTGGTTCCAATTATTATATACTTAGTGTAAACATAGCTCTGGAGGATTCTGAACTGCTGAGTTCAGTCCACAAATGATGCTCGCAATTTGTGCCTCACTGCCGTGAAGAGGGCAGTGAGACCCAAAGGTAGAGTTCCATTGAAAGCACCACCACCGATTATGGACTGCAATTGACCACATTAGCACAAAGCTTGTCCAATTACTCAGAGAGGGCCAAGTAAGATGGACAAGAGCATAGCATAACTGGCCTTTGCTTTCATTTCAGAAATCCATGATGCCCAGTTTGAAAGCTCCTTGACAGATTGGATTCAGTGAAGTCCAAATCCTATAGTCAAGATTTGTAACCAGAGTACCACTGGAGTTACTGGGGCTCCCTTCCTTCTGTGGTTTTCTGAAGAACTGAGCCAGCACCCCATTCATTCATACCTAACCTCACAAAAGGAGACAAATAGCTCCTTTCCTTTGGTACAATGTGTCCTGGGTCTATGCACTCGCGAATAGCTCGAGCTGACTTCTTAGAAAAATACAATCTATCACTATTTTTTTTTAAAAACCAAAGTGCTGTCTCTGTTGAGAATCTTAGGGGAAAGAGTAGGTCAGCAATTCCTCCATTTGAATGAAAACAGGAACATGGGCTCCTAGAGGAGAGGGCTGGTCTGTGGTCAGTTTGGGACTTTCCATTCCTCCCTGCCTTTCAATGATAACCCATGTATTTTCACTTGAAACACACTTTGGATGACTCCAAGGCAAAAGCAGCGAGCCAATCAGACAAATGGCAGGGAATTTCTGGTTATGTGATTCAGTACACACAGTGGAAACTTGGCTTCCTCTGTCTATATACTCTTTAAGGATGGGCAAAAGGAGTTGGGCCAAAACACAAATTGCAACCCCAGCCCAACCAGTCATATTTGAATCCTTCCAAATGATACAACTTTACTAGATCAGACCAGATTGCACCCTTAGGCTAGCAGGGGCACAGGAGGGAAAATCAAACAATGAGGGCAACCACAAAGCAAATCCAACCTAGGCCACCCTTTGTCCTGAGAAGATCGGATCACATTTAGTCCCGTCTTGTTTTCCATTTCCCCATTGACCTTTCTAGGGTCTAGCTGGGACCAGACGCAGGAGTGCCCAAAGTACTATGGGAAAGGTTGACCTTTTCATTGAATTTCCAGCCTGAGTGAAAGTGAGAACTGGCAACTCTCTCCCAATCTCCCCCCTCTTCCCCCGCACAATCAAACTGAATAGTTTGGGGAACTTACAAAAAATCTGATATATTCTCAAGCCTTGGAAATAATGTTTGCTTGTCATTTTGAAGTGAAATGATTCAAGAGATTCTTCAATTCAAGAAGCTAAGACCCTTGAAATTATGCTACTTGGAGTTGTCCATTTATGACATTTTATCTTCTACCTCTGTGGTCCCTGTCTGGCATATAATCCCCCCTCACCTTCACCTTTTAGTAACCCTAACTTTCTTCAAGGTTCGGCTCAAGATCTACCTTCTGCAAGAAGCCTTTCCTGATCTCCCCAATTGCTAGTGTCCACATATCACTTGGTATTTACTTTGCACGTACTTTATATTTATCTATGTACATGTTATTCCCTTCTTTCTCCACAATAGAATGTAAGCTCCTTACACTTTTCAATCCATCACTCAGTAAACATTTATTAGGCACCTGCTAAGTGCCAGGTACCATGCTAAGCACTAGACAGTTTCCTCATCTGTAAAATGTGAATAATAATAGCACTTCCCTCCCAAGGTTGTTTTGAGGATCAAAGGAGGGCATATTTGTAAGGTGCTTAGCACAATGCCTGACACATAGTAGGTGCTATATAAATTCTAGCTATGATGATGATGATGATGATAAGGATGATGATAAGGATGACAATCATGGTGATGAGAGATTTCACTGACTTAACACTCTCACAGAGGTTAAATACCTTTCCCTACGACTTTATGAAGCCAGAGTCTCCCTGAGACATCCTTTATATGGCAGAAGTTGGCTTCCATGGGTCCCAGAAACCATGAAACAACAATGCTGGATTTCATGATGTATCTATATGTTTCATTGCTCTCTCTTGTTGTAGTTTTCATTTTATGTTTGTTTGTTTTTTTTAAAGACTGATTATTACTCCAAAGAAGTATGCAAAGATTGTAGGTCTTCAAGAGCACATTTCAATGACTGTTATAGATATTGCAGTGACTGCTGGTGTGGGGATGTCAGTCAGTCAGCAAACATCTATTAAGTGTTTATTATATATTATACATAACAAACTTTTAGTTAGTTCTGTTTTAATCAACTCCTGGATTTCATTATGTACTTATGCATTTTATTGCTCTGTTTTATTTTTAATGTTGTGACTTTTTTTTAAAGAATGTATATTATTCCAAAGAAGTGTGTGATTTCAATGACTATTTTATTTTTAATGTTATGAGTTTTTTTTTTTAAGAACGTATACTATTCCAAAGAAGTGTGTTCTTTAAGAGCACATTTTGATGACTTACAGATATTGTGGTGGTTGCTGGTGTGGGGATGTCAGTCTATCAGCAAACATTTATTAAGTGCCTATTATGAATCATACATAACAAACTTTTAGTTAGTTCTCTAGTAATGAATGCTGAATTTTATGATGTATCTATATGTTTTATTGCTCTCTTTTGTTGTATTTTTAAATTTTATGTTTTCTTTAAAAGACTAGATATTACTCCAAAGAAGTATGCAAAGATTGTAGGTTTCCAAGAGCACGTTTCAATGACTGTTATAGATATTGCAGTGGTTGGTGGTGGGGGAAAGTGGATCAGAAAACACTTATTAAATGCTTCTTATGTGTCATACTATGTTGTTTGGGTTTCAATAAGCACACTAGTGTGCTAGTTTTACTGTAATTCCACTAAGTGGGGCTTCTTTACAAAGAAAGGCAAAAATGTATCCCTACCCTCAAAGAGCATACATTCAGACAGAGAAGACAATTTGCAAATAACTAGGTATAAATAATATCTATTCAGAACGTGTGGTGATAATATGAAAGAGGAAGGCATTAGCAGTTGGGAGCAGGGCAGGAAAAAATCTATAATAGAAGGTAGGACTTAAGCTGGCTCAAGAGAGACAAGTGAGAGAGAGGCAGCTAGATGGTGCAGTAGATAGAGTATGGGCTCTGGAGTCAGGAGTTCAAAACCAGCCTCAGGCACTTATTAGCTGTGTGACCCTGGGGAAGTCACTTAATTCTGATTGGAGAGAGAGAGAGAGAGAGAGAGAGAGAGAGAGAGAGAGAGAGAGAGAGAGAGA
>NW_020954652.1:1682628-1697227 GCF_900497805.2 Vombatus ursinus | reverse complement strand
CATAAGTGACAGTCCAAAGGCATAGAGATGGGAAATGGAGCATTACAAGGAACAGCAAGTAGGTCAATGAAACCAGATTTTGGCATCAAGTATTTCAGAGGCAATTCAAGCCCACAATAAAACAGGGTCATTTGCACCAAAGGGTAAAGGGAAGTGTGGTTGATCACATATGCACAGAAGCAATGCAGAGAACTGACAAACTATTGCAATAAAGCAGCCTAATTAATCCTCAGAAAATAAGCAAAGAACTTCAGAGGGACCTAGAAATTGATTACTTTTACTGATTCCTCTAGAACGTGGTGTAGGCTTCTTGAAGTTGGAAGATCAGCAAAAAGAAGAACAGGTACAAACAAACAAACAAACAAGCAAATAAAGAAAAAATAAAACAGCTGCTAACCTTTACTATTAAGTAAAAATGCTTACACTGGTGTACTGTCCATGGAACTGTGCATGGTTTAACCATTCTGGAACTAGGACCAAAAGTTGTTAAACTGAGCTTATCCTGTGATCTGGTTATATCCCTGCTAAGCCTGTATCCCAAGAAGATCAAAAAAAGAGGAAAAGAACCCATACATACCAAAATACATTTATCAGCTCTTTTGCAAACTGGAAACTAAGAGGGTGGGTATAGGAAATGGATACACGAATTATGGTATACGAATGTAAAGGGATGTTATTGTGCAATGAGAAATTATGAAATGGACAGTCTTAGAGGAAAGTGGGAGGGTGAATGCATGTGGAGCTATGTGAGAAGAACTAGGGGAACACTTTATACAAAGACAACAACATTATTAAGAAAAACAACTTTGAAAGACTTTAGAACTAGGATCAATGCAGTGATAAATCACCAGTCCAGAGGAATGAAGATGAAACATGACACCTACCTCTCCTGCCAGAGAGTTGATGCATATTCAATCAGAATAAGCAGCACATTTTTGGACATGGACAATGTGGGATTTGTTATACTAGACCATGGGTGGGGAACCTGCGGCCTTAAGGCCACATGTGACTTTCTAGGTCCTTACGTGTGGCCTTTTGACCGAATCCAAAATTTGGATTCGGTCAAAAGGCCACACTTAAGATCCTAAAATTCAACCTTTGACTGAATCCAAGGCCTTTTAGGATCTTAAGTGCAGCCTTAAGGCAGCAGGTTCTCTACCCATGTTAGACTAAGCATATTTGTTATGAAGGCTTTCTTTCTTTCTTTCTTTCTTTCTTTCTTTCTTTCTTTCTTTCTTTCTTTCTTTAATTGTTAAATTAAGGAAGTCAATAGAAGGAAGAAATAAAAAATGCATGTAAAAATAAAAAATATTTCACAAAAAAAAAGAAATGCCCTTCACGAACAAGATAAAACAAAGACAAAAGTACCAAAAGTAGCAAAGTTTGGGGAAAATAATTTTTATTGATAAAACTCACTTTTTTCATTCAAGGCTACACTAAAACCACAGGCAGAAGTTCAAATATGGAGCATCTTTATCAGACCATAAAATATCTACATCAAAAATGTTTCACGGATTTTTTATTTTTAGTGGACCTGGAAGTCTTATAACCATGGAAGGAAAGAAGAACTGTTAGGCAGAGTGATCCACTAAGAAACGTAATTGTTGCAGTATTGCAGCAATTCACAAATGGAAATGGGATACTGTAACCTGATCTTGTACCATGTTGCTTTATTGGGAAAAGTGAATAAATTTATTCAAGAAGTAGAGATAAAAATACCAATGACCTGGGAATTCATGTGCTTTAAACCCCATTGAAGATCTGTGGGTTATAATCAAGGTTCCACTTGGAAAAATGACTATTTGTCAAAGGATCACTTAATACTGAATGTGATAAAAGTGGTTTAAGGATGAGGAATTAATGCATGTATGTCAAAAACCTTGTGAACTAATTTAGGACTTCTCTGATGTCTGCACGATATCCCAGGAACCTCATTATTGGGAAACCTCATCATCCTACAAGATTGAACTAGCCTTAGTACTCATATCTCATTCCTACCCTTTGCCCCTCCGATTGTGGGGAGGAACTATGAATTCCCAAACCTCCATTTGAAGAAAGATCAGGACTGATATCTTCTCACTTCCCACCAGAGGAATTACTTTGGAAGTTCTTTGACTTCTCCATCATGCCCTTGAGTTGGGCCCCTTTTCACCATCCCCTATACTTTCAGCTTCCTTTTGTGTTACCTTCTTCCATTGATTGTAAGCTCTCTGAGGGTAGAGACTGTCTTTCTTTTTCATATTTATAACCCTACCACTTACCACAGTGCCTGGCACATAGTAGGTGCTTAATAAATATTTATTGACTGATGGAATTCAATACCAAATCATGTAAAACAAAGGGTTATAGGATGAAGACATTACATATTAGAAGGTTTTATGTTAATGTTGTAAAAAAATTAGGACTTACTGTTGTTGTTCAGTCATTTAAGTTGTGTCTGACTTTTCATGACCCCATTTGCGGTTTTCTTGACAAAGATATTAGAGTGATTGGCCATTTCCTTCTCCAGCTCATTTTACACATGAGGAAACTGAGGCAAACAGGATTAAGTGACTTGCCCAGAGTCACATAGCTAATAAGTGGCTGAGGCTGGATTTGAACTCAGGTCTTCCTGATACCAGTCTCAGTGTGCTATTCACTGTACCACCTAGCTATATTTTATAAGGCATTAAATGTGATTATTTTATTTTGTCCCACAGCACAGTGTAAATCCTAGGGAGCTTACTGAGGCACATAGAGGTCATACTACTTGCCAGGGTCATGCTACCAGAAGAATAGGTTTTTATAGAAATCAAGGTAGTTATTTCATATGACAGAAACATGGCATGAATAAATTATGTTTGGTCAAAGAAATCTTTAGGTCAGTAAGTATTTATTAAATCATTTACTTTTTAAATTTGTTTATTAAATTTATTAAAGAAGTCTGTTGGTCCGTATTTATTAAGCACCTACTATGTGCCAGGCACTATGCTAAGTGCTGGGATGCAAGAAAGGAAATAAGCCAGTTCTTACTCTCAAGGAGTTAATAGAGTAATGAGTGAACCACCATGAAAAACACTCATGTACAAACAAGCTATATATAGGATGTAATGGAAATAATTAATAGCAGGAAGGCACTAACATTAAGGGGAATCAGGAAAGGCTTCTTGTAGAAGATGGGATTTTAGCTGGCTCGTGAAGGAAGCCAGGACGTGAAGACAAGGAGGGAGAATATTCCAGGTGTGAGGAATGGGCAGGGGAAATGCCTGGAGTCTGGGGTTGCAGTGTCTTACATAAGGAACAGCAAGGCGGCAATTGTCACCAGTATATGGTGGGTAATGAGATGTAGTAGGACTGGAAAGATAGAAGGGAACCAGGTTATATAGGGCTTTAAAAGTCCAACAGGCTTTTATATTTGCTCCTAGAGGTGATGGGGGTCACTGAAGCTTATTGAATGGTACAGTGGCATGATCAGACCTGTACTTTCCTGAATTCTGGAAAGGTAGGTGCTTAATACATGCTTGTTGTATGATTGATTGATTGATCTGGACCTCAGATGGCACACATATGGGCTGATACTTTAAGCCTTTCTAGCTTGGTGGAACCTGTCAGGGCTTATGCTTCATTGGCACAGGCCTGGAGCAATGTAGAGTCCTATCCATGGCACTTTGAGGGATCAAAGCTGGCTTACCTCAGTGGAGGAAGAATGCATACAAAAGAGAAAAGTGACAGTGAATTAAATCTCAACTCTATGCCTTCACATAATCAGCTATGATGCCTGAATAGGCAATTAATAGCAAAACTGATACAGTATTTCTTCCTTGTTCTGTATCTCAGTCATCACATGATATAGGGGAAGAAGTATTAGATTTATTTTTCTAATTTTTAAAATTTTATTTTTAATTTATGAAATGAAACAAGCATTTCCATAACATAGTAAAATTAAAAAAAAGATGATTGCATATGAAACTGCAACTCTATTATGTACAACCTGCTATTCCTTTAAAAATATGTAACAAAGTTAACATATAAACTTTTTTTTTCTTCCCTCACCCTGCCCTAGAGATGGCTACCATGAGACAGAAACATGTATGTGTGTGTGTGTATATACACATACACACACACATATATATACATATATACAGACACATATATATGTGTGTGTGTGTGTAACATCATTCAATAAATACTTCTATTTATTAATTGATGCTATCTGCATCCAGAGAAAAGCATTAGATTTAGAATCAACAGGGACTGTATCCCATTTCTGTCAATTATTAGCTGTGTGACCACCAGCAAGCCACATAATGTTTCCGAGAACATTATCAGGACAATATTGTCCATAATATCCAACCCACAGAGGCACTAATGTTATAAAGTGAACATGGCACTTTGCAAACCTCAAGATGCTATATAAATCTCAGCTATTATGCAGAAAATTGTTCTTATGAGTTAATGTACCTCTGTCCATCTTGCTTCCTATTTTGTGGAGCACAGATCAATTGAAATAATATTTGTGCAGAACTTAACAGTGCTTAGAACACATAGTAGAAAATCTGATATATAAGATCCAGGAGAAACATAAGGAAAACATTAAAGACCAATTAGAAGGGACTCATTAAGATGCTTAATAAATTCTTAACCTCCTCCCCTCCCCCTGCCAAGATTTAACAAGTTATAATGACATTTGAAATCTAATTCAAACAAACTATTGGGTTACTGGAGTAGTAGAAAAATGTCTCAGACTTCAGTGTCACAGCTATGATCTTTTCAAATTAAACCCGCAAGGAAAAATAAAGCTACATCTTCTACTGGGGTGATCCCTGAATTTCTAATGGCCAGTAATCAAAGACTCAGGCAGCCTGACCTCTTGTTTAGGGTGACCCAAGGAGTAAAGAAATTGTGAATGCCAGGATGGTCATCCATGTTTCAGACAGCGTCGGGAATGCCATGGGCTTCATTCCAGACACACAGAAAAATCAGATGCTTTCTGAGAAAGGTCAAAAGAGAACATTGGTATCAATGCAAGAATTTCCTATCAAGAGTTATGGGTGTGGGAGAGTAAGAGTACTCATGGGGGCAGCTAGGTGGCGCAGTGGATAGAGCACCAGTCTTGGAGTCAGGAGGACTTGAGTTCAAATGTGGCCTCAGACACTTAACACTTACTAGCTGTGTGGCCCTGGGCAAGTCACTTAACCCTGTTTGCCTAAGTTTCCTCTTCTGTGAAATGACGTGGAGAAGGAAAGGGTAAACCACTCCAGTATCTTTGCCAAGAGAACCCTAAATGGGGTCGCAAAGAGTCAGACACAACTGAACAACATTAAGAGAACTGGGTTAGATGACCTCTGGGGTACCTTTCAGTTCCAGATCTATGAGTGTGAAATCAAACCCCCAAACGTTTATGAACAATATAACTTTTAAACATTTAACTTAAATATTTATATATGTAAAACATGGAAAGAACTTCATGAGGTAATACAAAGGGTGCTAGATTTGTAGTCAGAGGATCCGGGTTTGAATCTTGGCTCCGCCATTTTCCTTCTGCTCCAGGATGGGTAGCTTTACTTGTCAGTGAAATGAAATCCTCCAGGGTCTCTTCCAGCTCTAGATGTAGGAAACTATCTCATTTTTGCATTTGTATTCTCAGTGCCTGGCACAGTGCCCTGGACCTACAAGGTACTTAATAAATGCTTGCCCAACTGATTGATCCTATGAAATATATGTCTGTACATGCTAATCGATAGAAATTATGCACTGGAAAGTCACCAGGGAAGAGCTTGTGTAGAAGGTTATCATTTGAGCTAAACTTTGATTGTTTTTTAATAGTACTTTATTTTTTTTCCAGTTACATGTAAAGACAATTTTTAACATTCATTTAAAAATTTTTTAAAATTTTCTCCCTTCCTTCCCCTTTCCCTAAAAAGGTAAGAATTTTAAATAGGCTGTATATGCGCAATCATGTAAGACGCATTCACATATTAGTCATGTTGTGAAAGAAGAAACTGACCAAAAGGAAAAACCACAAAAAAGATGAAGGAAGTGAAAATAGCATGCTTCAATCTGCATTCAGACTTCATCAGTTCTTTCTCTGGATGTGGATAGCATTTTCCACCATGAGTCTTTTGGAATTGTCTTGTATTGTTGTACTGCTGAGAAGAACTAAATCTAATAAAGTCGATCATTGCACAGTGTTGCTGTTACTGTGTACAACATTCTCCTGGTTCTGTTTATTTCACTCAGCCAGCATCAGTTCATATAAGTCTTTTCAGGTTTTTCTGAAATCCACCTGCTCATCATTTCTTAAAACACAATAGTATTCCATCACAATCATATACCATAACTTGTTTAGCCCTTCCCAAATTGATGAGCACCCTCTCAATATCTAATTCTTTGCCACTACAAAAACAGCTGCCATAAATAGTTTTGTACATGTAGGTCCTGCTGAGCTAAGCTTTGAAGGCCGATTGAGATGCTAAGTGATAAAGGTGAGGAGGAGATACATTTTAGGCATGAGAGACATCTTGTGGAGTTGGAAAGTCCAATGTGAGGAAAATGCAAGAATGACAACTGGGATGAGAGGGTCCTCAAGGTGCCATCTTGCCTCAGTTTTCTCATCTGTAAAAGGCACTGTTTTGCCTCAGTTTCCTCATCTGTACCATATAGCCTTTAAGGTCTCTGATAGCTATAAATCTATGATCCTCTAAGTCAATCCAAGATCAATAAGTGTATTTTTGCTGTATATTCATGAATGCCTTCTTGTGGTTAAATAAAATAAATTTATAGTGGACCCAAGCAGCATGTTTTTTTTTTAAATAACTCCCTTTCTTCACATCTCAGCAGTGTTCAGTGGTTCAGAAATAGGATTACTTCCTTTTCAAATTGCTGGGCTCACCATGGTCACCGATCATTTATTCTGTCCCTGTTTGAAAATCATGCGATTAGTCCTGCAGATGGTTTTTCCAAAGGTTGAAAGGTATTATTTGCTTATTCACAATGGAAAATCAGTAACAGTTTTAATATTTACTGAAACCTGAATGCCAGCAATTGAACTTCCCTGGGCCCTTTGTGTCTCTTCAGAAAAGCATTTTTTTTTCCTCTTCAAAGAGCCAAATGAATATGAATTATGAAATAGACTTATAATGAAATATTGAAACTGGACCTCACTTAGGTTTTGGTTTTAAGGAAAATGTATTATTCACCAGAGGCAAGTCCTATTGGTATATAGTGGGCTCTCTCTCAATGGAGGTCTTCAAGCAAAGTCTGAGTAACCTTTTGTTGGATATCTGGGAAGGGAGCTCTTGCTTTCTAAGATCCCTGTCAACTCTGACATCCTGAGGTTTCTGTGATTCTAAGAGAAAGTAGAAAGTAGGGGTGATCCAGTGTTGAAGATTAAGAGTAGTGTGTGAAGGTAGAAGTCAATAAGGTATGGGCAGCTAGGTGACACAGTGGATAGTGTACTAACCCTAGAGCCAGAAAGCCCTGAGTTCAAATCCAGCCTCAGACACTTAGTAGCTGTGTGACCCTGGGCAAGTCACTTAACCCTGACTGCCTCAGAAAGAAAGAAAGGAAGGAAGGAAGGAAGGAAGGAAGGAAGGAAGGAAGGAAGAAAAAAGAAGTTAGTAGAGTATAGAGGATGGAGGGTTAGACTTGGCATTAGGAAGACTTGGGTCAGAATTCTGGCTCCAGATACTAGCTGTATGACCCTGGGCAAATCACTTGACATCTCAGTATGTTAGACAACTCTCTCTTGTAGACAAAATGCTGACTTACATTGGTAAAGGGAGTTTCCTCACCAGGGAATGTCCTATACCAATGAAATCACAGCTTCAGTTCTCGTCTCTCATCTATTGTTAAAAATTCTACCATTAGAGTTAGCAAAAGCAAAACTAGAGAGAACAGCCATATGACATTTTATTGAGGGCCCCACCCCCTCTCTATTCTCATCCAATATGGCACACCACCTACAGTATTTCACTTCAATCCAATCTTAGGTCCTTATTGACAACCAGCATCTGTGATAAAAGTATGCCACTTAATCCAGTCTTAGGATATTATTTGTAATCAGCCAGTCAAACATAAACCAGTTGGCAACTCTAGTGGCCTTAGGGACAAATAGGAAACTTTCTAAAACCCTAACAGCCAGGGCTTCTTCATCAGCTGGGGCCCAGTTCTATTATCTAGATGATATTTTTCTTAAGTATTAAGCAATCAGAGAGTGTGGTTCAGGGCAATGAGTACCAGATTTACAATCGGTGGTCCTGGGTTCAAATTTCAGATTTCCTGTCAAGACTCAGCTTCCTCATTTATCAAATAAAGAGGTTAGACTAGATGACTGGTAAGATCCTATTGAGACCTAAAATTATCATCTGAAATTTAGAGGTTAGTACACACTTCCAACATCATTACAAGAAACATCCATGATAAGAAATGATGATTGATATTCGTAATACTATTCACACACAGATATAGAAGTCAAGAATTACTTGAAATTCCAGAAGCCAACTTCGTGAGATTATAGGGAACATCATTTTCCTATTGGAGGTTATGGATTTAGATCTGGAAAGGGATATTAAGAGTTTCCTAAAACACTAAGAGTTTAAGTGACTTATCCAAGGCCATACAACCAGGATGAGTTAAAGATTGGAATCCAGTCTGCCTAGTTCCAAGGACAACTCTCAATTCATGACACCATTTTGCCTCTTTATCTCATTCAACACTCTGATTTTCCAAGTTAGGTAACTAAGGTTCAGAGAAGTGAAATAAGTTCCCATAGCTAATAAATGGCAGAAAGGGAAATTTGAACTCCGGTTGTATGACTCCAAAGTTGATGCTGCTTCCCACAAGTAAATGACCCAGAAAAGATTGTGGGTAATGGAAGGAAAACATGGTAGGACTTCTGTGATTTTAAGTGAAAGTAGAAAGTGGGGGTGACCCAGCATTGAAGATTAAAAGCAGTGTGCCAAGGCAGGTTTGAAGAGCTTGCTTTGTTCTTACAGTGGGTCCATCATGTCTTACATCTATCATCAGTCAGTCAACAAACATTTATTAAGTGCATGCTATGTGCCAGGAACTGTGCTGGGCACTGGGAGAAATCTAGAAAAGGCAAAAATAATACCTGCCCTTAAGGAGCTTACATTTTAATGAAAGAAACAACATAGATAAATCAGTACATGTAAGATCAATACAGAATACGTGGAAAGTTCTTTGTCTTGGGGTAGAGTGAATTCCTGCAGCCCTGATAAAGAAACCTAAGATGGTGACTCTGAAAGTTGAGTTTTATGTTTCTTCTTTCCTCCGCCTTCATATTCCTGGTATATTGAAATGATAGGGGAATTCCAAAAGTCTTTCAGTGATTTAATACTTTTCAGTCCCATCATCAAAATATGGTACTATGCCTGTAATTCTAAGAATCACTGAGGAAATTGTAGTGGCAACAAAAAATATAAGCCAAAGCTATTTGACTCATGATTCTTCTTGATTACTAATGACTGTTTGGGTACAACAGGTTGACCTTGTCAACTAAAATCAACTGTTATTAATCTTGGTGAAGGTCAAGTTTGAGGAACTTTCCTAACAAAATAGGAAGGAGTTGATTAGAGACAGGCTCTGAGAATAAGTGCTTTCATACAATTGGTGTGGCCCACCGGGTATACAAACTGGTTCCAGGGCACCTTTTTAAGTTAAATATTGCTGTTCTTAATTTTTTCCAATTTTGAACAAAAGGCAGATTTCTAAACTGCTAGAGAATTAGTACAATGATTGGATCCAGATGTCATGGCCTTGGCTCGCCTTTATAATTTCCCAGGTCCTTAGGGAAGCCTTGGGAAATCTTTAGACTACTTCTTGTGGTTGGGTTGGGCCAATGATATTAATGTCTTACCCACTGATGGCTAGTGTAATAAGCCACTCTCTTACAATGACAAGTGGAAAGTCCCAGGAAGCTTTCGCCTTTGGGCAACATCAGTTGGGTAATTATCGCCATTTTGGAGAATGCGTGGTTGCCTTAGCAACTTTGGCACTAGGTCTCGTGAGAAAATACTATGAGAAAATACTGTGGAAGGTATCTTTATCAATTGGATGAGATATCTTCCACCCTTTCAGAAGCTGATTTTCATCTTATATTCACAAATGAATTCTTCTGCAACAATTTTGGCACCTCAAGTGGGTTGCCGTTGATGCTCTGAATATGATAGATGTTAAGATGATAGAGTTTGAGACCATCTAGGTTCTCTCCCTCCTCCTTTATTTTGCAGATGAGGAAACAAAGTCCCAGAAATATTAACTAACTTGCTTTGCCTGAGGTCATATAAGTAGTAAATGATGGAGTTGGAAATTAAACTCATGATTTTTGACTCTAAATTCATCAATCTTTCTATTGCACCATATTGCCTCAGCCATGTGAGTAACGAAGCTCATTTCATATCATGTGATGTGAATTGCTGTTATGTGGCTTACTCTCTCAAAAGTAGGCCTTTTAGCCACAGCATTGGCACTGCGAATCATGGGATATACAAGTAGAGAATCCTAGCCACCCTACATGCCTGATGGAACATAGTTTCCTGTGTTCTGGTGACCCTGATAGCTCTCTGTGTGTGGGTGACATGGATGATATTTAGTTCCTGTCCAAGCATCACTTAATGGTTATTTTCTGGGCCCTCCTGGCTCAGAGTGAATGCAAATAGTATCTGCTTCCTTCAAATATCTGCAATCTTCTTGCATAGGGCTTTTTTGTTTTAGGTCAAACATGATTAGAGATACGGGGCTGATGGAGGGTTACATCACAAGCTTCACATTCAAAATCACAGAATTTCAGAGTGGGAAGGGGCTTCGATAACTTTTTAGTCCAGTTCATATCAGCTTCCTCTCACCCCATCCCATGACATTCCCAATAACTGGCTATCCAGCATCTGCTCAGAATACCTTGGATGTCAAAGGGAGGAATCAGCAGACCTAGAGCCAGCTCCCATCTCTGATGGTTACCATTTATGTGACCTGGGGCAAATCCCTTAACCTTGTTGGGTCTCAATCCCCTTCTCTTTCAAATGAGGGGGTTGGACTGATGTCCTTTTCAGCTCTAGGCCTATGATCCGATGTCACTTATGAAATCCCTCCACACTTCAGTGGAGACAGATGACACAGCTTTAGAATATTGGCAGTGATGCCATCACAAAGCATTTGATTTTTGTATCTCAATTTTATATTTATCATTTGAATCTCTGAACAATAGCTGAAAGTTCTGGTTGGGAGGTTTATTTCTCATAGCTCCAGGAGTTCATCTAAGGCTTCAGTGAAATAGAAATGATATGGAATCTTATTATGGTTGGCATTTAGGCTGCCCAGACTCTCAGAGTAACACATTTCTGTTCAGAATCCTCTATTAAATTCACTTAAATGTTCAAAGTCAGATTCATCAAGCATTTATTAAGCATCTACTACATGTAAGACACTGACTTGGGCTTTGGGAATATAGTCCCTGACCTTAAAGAGCTTATAATTTAATAGAGAAGACAAGATATCATACATATATGTATATTCACATACACTAATATGTATGTATATATACATATACAAAATGAATATATACATATACACATAAAATACATATATATATACACATACACACCTATATATTATATATGTATATATTTATAAGGAAGAATAGGGTTAGAGCATAGGAAAAGTTTGTATAAAATGGCATGAGAAATTTTAAGAGGTAGAGATCATTTTCATCTGATGTTATGAGAGAAGTCTTTTTCATCAAATAGGTAATATTTGTAAAAAACAAAAAAGTGGTTAGTACAGCACCTGGAACATAGTAGGTACTTTTTGTTGTTGTATTTCACTTACGTTCGACTCTTTGTTCCCCATTTGAGGTTCTCTTGGCAAAGACACTGGAGTGGTTTGCCATTTCCTTCTCCAACTCATTTGACAGATGAGGAAACTGAGGCAGAGTTTAAATACAGCATAGTAGAAACTCATTAAATGCTTGTTTCCTCCCTCCCTCTCTCAAAACGGCAGTACTTGAGTGGGAACTTGAAAGAAAGAAGGTATTCCAGCATGTGGAAATAAGGGGCATTGAAGACAACATGAAGAGAGGAAAGAACAGGATGAAAACCGAGGCAAGGAAATAAATAGCCCAATTTGCCCCAAATTCAAAGTATTCAATGAAAAGTAGTGCCACATAAGTCTAAAAAGGTATACCGGAGCTGGTATGTGAAAGGCCTTTAATGCCAGGTTAAAGAGATTATGCTCTACTTGGTAGATGACCATTGAATGGTACATTAACCACTGAAGAGTTAATCATATAGAGAAGTACAGTAGGAACATTGCTTTTTGTTTTGGGGGACAGCTAGGTAGCACCATAGTAGATAGAGTGCTAGGCCTGGAGTCAAGAAGACTCATCTTCATGAGTTCAAATCTGGCCTCAGACACTTACTAGCTGTGTGACCCTGGGTAAGTGACTTAATCCTGTTTGCCTCAGTTTCCTCAACTGTAGAATGAGCTGTAAAAAGAAATGGCAAACCACTCCAATATCTCTGCCAAGAAAACCCCAAACAGGGGTATGAAGAGTCAGACATGACTGAAACAACTGAACACAGAACACTAGAAACATTGCTTGGGTAACAGTGTGGAAAATGAATAAGAGAAAAGAACTGAGAACAGTAAGATCAGTTAAGAGCCCATTACAATAATCCAAGTAAAAATTATGAAGACTTTAAATGAGAATAGTTATAGTTGGAATGGAAATAATGAGAGAGATACTGGGAAGGTAGAGTCACCTGGACTGACTACATGGGATGGGAGTATTGAGAGCAAAGGAGAAAAAAGCTGATTGAGATTTGGAGTCTGAGTGATTTAAAAATTCTGATTCCCTCTTTCTTTCTTCCTTTCCTCTTTCTTTCTCTTCTTTCACTCCATATCCTTTCTCTCTTCCTTCCCTTTTCTCCCATCTTTCACTCTCTCCTTTTCTTCCTTTGATTCTTTTCTCCCTCTCTCTTTCTTCTTTTTATTTCTTCATTTTTTGCTCCATATTTTCTTCACTGAAAAAAAGTGCCTCATATTTATTTTGTATATATCTTGCATGTGGTTGTTATTGGGTCATTTTTCAGTTGTGTCTGACCCTTCATGACCCTATTTGGGATTTTCTTGGCAAAGGTACTGGAGTGGTTTGCCGTTTGCTTCTTTAGCGCATTTTACAGATGAGGAAATTGAGGTAAACAGATTAAGTGACTAGCCCAGGGTCGTGTAGCTAATAAGTCTGTAAGGCTGGATTTGGACTTAGGAAGACAGTTCTCTTCACTACAGGCCCGGTGCTCTATGCACTATGGTGCCACCTAGCAGCCCCATATCTTGCCTATGTGCCCCTATGTACATGTTATTTCCCTCATTATTATATGGGCTCTTTGAGGGAAATGACTTTTGGTTTGGGAAGATTTTTTTTAACTACTGTTCTTGTTATACATTCTCATTAATTATCCCTTTATAAAAGCTAATGACATGAACTAGTCTGTCCATACTATGGAATACTCCATGTGGAAACTCATGAGCAATACTACTTTCCTACCTTGAAGTCTTTATTTGCACCATCTCCTGCATCTAGAATACATACATTCCTATCTTTCCTTCCTTAAATACTTCCCAACCTTCAAGGCTCAATCTAGATGCCATCTCTGATCTCCTTCATGAATATTAATTTCTCCTTCTTTGGTCCTCTCATAGACTTCATCTGTCTCTGTCCTATGAAACTATACATTTTTATATTATAGGTATTTGGTCTCACTTTATCTTAGTTATGATCTTGTCATTTATTTTTAATTAAACCAGTCTGATTAATTAATTTAATTTATAGAGAGGCTGCTTAGTGGTACAGTGGATAAAGCACTGGTCCTGGAGTCAGGAAGATCTGAGTTCAAATTCAGCTTCTGACACTTACTAGCTGTGTGACCCTTGGCAAATCTTAACCTTCTAAGGTTCCAAGATTCGCACCACAGTCAATAGTTTTCCTTTAATGCTTGAGAATGGAGTTACTAGATTGGCTGTAGATGATCAGTATTCACAGGATTCCATCCTTATCGTCAGGAAAACATATTGACTCAAGTGATGGTCAGCAGGTAAGAACAAGTAGTCCTTCAACATGACAATCCTTTATTGATATAAAACAATTCTGGGCAAGGCTCCATCTTGAAAACCCTATAGCAAAGTCCTGGAACTCAGAGTAAACAAAACACCGTCAGGAACTCAAGAAATGAAAACACTATCATAGCACTCAAGTACAAAAACAAAGTAAAGGACTCTTCACCTTCTTCCTTTCTCTTCTTCTTCCCTCCTTTCCTTCCTCCCTCCCTTCTTTCCTCCTTCCCTCCTCCCTCATTTCCTCCCTTTCTTCTTCCTCCCTCCCTCCTTTCCTCCCTCTCTCCTTTTCTTTTTTCCTTCTTTCTTTCTTTCCTTCTTCTCTTCCTCTTTCTTATTTTCTCTTTCATTCTTTCTTTCTTTCATTCCTTCTTTCTTTCATTCATATCCTCAGTTCCCTCCTTCCCTCTTATTCCTCTTTCTTTTCTTTATTCCCTCTTTTTTCTCGCTGCATCCCTTCTTCTTTCTTTCTTTCTTTCTTTCTTTCTTT
>NW_020954652.1:1674596-1682576 GCF_900497805.2 Vombatus ursinus | reverse complement strand
TCACTCCATGTATTTTCTCTCTTCCTTCCCTCTTCTCCCATCTTTCGCTCCCTCCTTTTCTTTCTTTGGTTCTTTTCTCCCTTTCTCTTTCCTCTTTTTATTTCTTCATATTTTGCTCCATATTTTCTCTTCCTTCCTTTTCTTTCTTTTCTTTCCTTTATTCCCCCACATATTTCCTCTCTTCTCCTTTCCTCTTCTCTTTTCTTCTTCAATGATCAAAACAATACCTTTTTATTGAGAACCAATGTATTTAAGCAAACAAACCATAACTAACTATCAAGTTCAAACAACACAGGAAATGTAATAATTCTCTGGGAAGAAAAAAATTTGCAGGGACTCCTGAGTGTGTCATCGATAGCCCTTCCCTGGCCCAGTTCTGAGTCTACTAATAAGGACATCATACAATAACTCCACTTAGACCTCTGGGCAAAATCTGACTTCCCAACCCAAGAATATGATGTCTCTATCTACTGCATTTCACCCAGTTCCAGACGGTCAGACATCAGAGTGGGACAGAAAAGACTCAGATAATCCCTGATTTTGCTTATTTTTTTCTTTCACTTTCCCCAAATGTGAGTTACTTTCAAACAGAAAGTTTAAGTGGCCTGATTGTGAAATTTCTCCAATACAACCAGAAGTAGCAGGCCCAAAGCATTTGTGGTTTGCAGGTAATTGATATACATAGAATCACATCAATGGCAGGTCCCTGATGGAATCTTACAAGAGATGAAAAAGAAAGGTCTTAGTCACTTTTCACAGGCCAGGTCAAAGAAGAACTCTTCCTTTCTTCAAGCAGTTTATTGGGAATATCCCTCTACCTTCCTCAAGCATTCATACTAATTGTGAACACTGAGGTAGTTTCCACCATGAATTAGAAACCAAAAGAGAAAGGGAGGAATAGCAGGATGAAAAGGGAACTTCAGGGGAAGGAAAGTACACTCTGTAATGGAGGGGAAATGAAGAGAATCAGGTCACTGACTTTGAGCCAGGAAAATTCATAGGAGAGGAAAGGAGAGCAGCAGAAATATTTCATGTGAACATTGCCAGGGTTTTAATGTGGGACCAGAAGAAAGTTCTCTCTTCTCCCTTTTGGAAAGTGGCTGTGGGCTGGAAAGATTGCTAGGCATGCTGATGTCATTTCCGTGTTTTTGTCAACCTTCTTCAGCAGATTACATGTGCTGTCGTGTATGAGCTGCCCTCTGAAGCATGAGGACCAGCCAACAACTGTAATCCAGACCATGGGAAATTCTTGTTTCAAATGCACTGCAGAGATCAGATGACCAAGACATTAAGTTTTGACTGGAGCTCCAACCCTAAATGGGCAGGTTTGACCTGTGGAGGTTTATTTTTCTGCTTAGACATACTTATATTAGAGTCTCAGGGCTGATTGCTTGGTGACTGCCTATCAATTGATACTTTCTGAATTTTGTTTATAGTTAAGATTGAAAGTACTGGCAAAAGGACTGTGGGTCAGTAGGCAGAAGCTTGGGTTCAATTCTGCTGAGCACAACTAGGTGTAGATGAACATGTCAACATCAGTAAGAACCAAGATGATGGTGATGGTGATGACAGGGCTGACTTTTTTCACTCTACCAGCTCGTACAAGCCTTCTCACAGAGTGTTGGACTTGGAACCACAAAGACCTGGGTTTGATTCCTGATTAGACTCTTACCAGCTGTATGACTCTGGGCAAGTCACTTTACCCTGTTTGCCTCAGTTTCCTCATCTGTAAAATCGAGAGGTTTGCCTCAATGACCTCTAGGATTCCTTCCAATTCTAAATGTTGTGTTCTATGTTTTTTCTGAATCTCTTATTATATATTTTTACACAATAATAATATTCGACTTCATTCAATCAATCTCAAATTGATAAAGCCTAGTTTTTTGTTGTTATGAAGAGTGCTACTGATGAATATTTTGCATATATATCTATATACACACATACACTCACATATGTGTGTGTATGTGTGTATGAATGGTTAGATCAGGGGTGGGGACCCTGCGGCCTCAAGGCTACACGTGACTTTCTAGGTCCTTGGGTGAGGCCTTTTGACTGAATCCAAACTTCACAGAACAAATCTCCTTAATAAAAGAATTTGATTTGTTCTGTAAAAATTGGACTCAGTCGAAAGGCCACACCCAAGAACCTAGAAAGCCACATGTGGCCTCGAGGCCACAGGTTTCCCACCCCTGTATTAGATGTATAGACTATTCAGGGCAGCTAGGTGGCACAGTGAATAGAGTGATGGGTCTGGTGTTAAGATGAGTTCAAATCCAGCCTCAGACACTTACTAGGTGTGTGACCCTGGGCAAGTCACTTAACCTTGTTTGCTTCAGTTTCCTCATTTGTCCAATGAGCTGAAGAAGGAAATGGCAAACCTCTACAGTATCTTTGCCAAGAAAACCCCAAATGGGGTCACAAAGAGTCGGGCATGAATGAAAAATGACTTAATAACAACAACAAATAGACTGGATAGATGTATAAATATATAGAAAGGTTAAATATATATAAATATATAGCATATTATAGTACTATATATGATACATATGATTATAAATGAATATATTATATAATAATATAAATAGTATTTCTATTTGTTTTAGACAATGTATATGTATATAAGTTCATGTGTATATATAGTGTGTATATACATATATAAATATACATATATGTGTATATACATATACATATACTTATACATATACACATATACATATATACATACACATATATGCACACATATACACACATATATATACATATATATATATATATACACAATATCTTTTCTTTCTGTCATAGACTTGCCTGGAATATATGTCTAGAAGTGAAACTTCTGGGTCAATGGCTTACTCATTTTTCTCACATAGCAGTCTTCCTATTTGACTCAGAAAAATGCATCATACAGCAAAATGAGTATGTAGGTTCACACCAGCTTTAATGAACAGTTATGACAGTTACATGTATATTATGCATTTGTGGTATAATGAGCAAGGCTACCAGCTTGTGTGCACCAAGTTTTTCAGCTGTCCTGAAGAAGTGAGATACAACCGGATGTGATGTTAGCTTTCAGATGACTAAGGCTCATTTAGGGCCTCAGATTTGTTTTTTCTTTTTTAATCTGTTAAATTAAGGGTTGGACGACTGGCCTCTGAGGTCCCGCCTAGCTTTTTCTCTATAATGCTAGGTGATAGGGATACAAAGATCAAAACAAAACAATCCCTGTCTTCAAAGAATTTACATTTTATCATGAGAAAACAATATGTATGGGCACATATAAGCAAATATAAAATATATGCATAGTAATCACAAAGCGATTTTTTGGTGGGAAAGGGCATTAGCAATGGGAAGTAGGGTCAGAGCTAGACGTAAAGAGACAGAGATGAGGAAAGACTATATTCCAAGCATGGCGTTCATCCCTTGCGAAGTCACAGGGACTGGTGATGTATTATGCAGAACAGAAAAACAAGTCAGTTTGGCTAGAAGATAGAGATTGTGAAAAGGGATGATGTGTTTATTCAGTCAACAGAAGTAGACTGGAGTCAGGTTGTGAAAGATCTTGAAGGCCAAACTGAAGAGATTTTTTTTATTTGAAGTCTAGTAGGGAGTTGCTGAAGCTTCCTGTTTCTTGTGTTTCCATTTCAAAGTGTCTTTAAGTTCTAGTCTTTTCATTAGGAATATTTTGAAATCTTCTATGTAATTAAAGGTCAATTTATCTCCTGTAGGATTATACTCAGCTTTTCTGGATAGGTTACTCTTGACTATCTTTTGCATTTTTGAGATATCATATTTCAAGCTATTCTCTTCTTTTAGGTGGTAGCTGTAAAGTCTTGTGTGATACTAACAGCAGATTTTTGGTAACAAGAGTTTAGTTTCTTTTGACTGTTTACAGGAGTTTTCTTTTTTATAGAAGCTAAGGATTTTGTCTATTGTGTTCTTGGGAGTTTTCATTTCTTCCTTTCATTTTTTTCTTTTTCTTTCTTCCTTTTTCAGCAGGAAACTATTAGATACTTTCTATTTTTTTCTTTTTACTTTGTCTTATCTAGGAAATCTGTGCAGTTTTCATTTATGTTTTCCTAAAATATGGTATTCAAGCTATGATTTTTTTTCACCACAATTTTCAAATAGTATAATGTTCCTCACATCTTTCCTTGGATCCACTTTCCAGATTAGTTGTTCTGATAACATATATTTTACATTATATTATTTTTTTTCAATCTTTTAATTGTATTCTAATGTTTCTTTTTGTTCCATGGAATTATTATTTTGTGTTTGGTTCATTCCAACTTTCAAGGAGTTCAATTCTTAAGTAGATTTTATCACCATCTATTCTAGGTTATTAAATCTCCTTGGATGATATGTGTGACTCCTGCTTGATCCTGAGTTCAGTGGCTAAAAACGAAGACTAACTTTTAACTTCTTTGGGAATTGTTTGACCTTGTTTTCTGTTGAGGTTCAGGCCCAGGCTGGCTGGATGCTGGCTTAGGTTCATAGTGGCCTGATGCTGGTTTAACTCAATCTCTTGACACAGATAGGGCCTCTGAGCTACCTTATACTAGGTCTGGGTGTTAGTCTACATCTATCTACTGTTGGTTATCCATGCTATTCTGGCCCTCTATCTTGTTGTGGAACTGGACTGTTTCACTTTATACTTTTACAGGATTCTGAAAATATTTTAATCTAGTCCTGGACTGGCTCAAGAAATTTATAGTAGATTATCTTTGTTTTTCTTTTTAATTGTTCCTTCTGGCATATTTTCAGAGCTTTACAAGGGGTCTTTATAAGGGATCTGGTCACCTCTAGGTCCTAATGTTCTACCATCTCCCATGATTCCTTTCAATGAAGCTGCTTCAGCAGAGGAGTGATATAGTCAGGCCTGTTTTATGAAAATCACTTTGATATCTCTGTAGATAAGAAGGCCTAAAGAGACACTAAGAAGTGAATCAGTGTGGACCATCCCACATGGAAAGGAGCACTTGTATCATATGGACCAACACTCTGTAATGCCTCCAGGGTCAGCATGCCTCACTGCCTGGGTGGCTGCTGTAATCAACCTCACCATGGAGTTTGGGTTACAAGTTACTAATTAGAAACAGCTTAGTTTTACCAGTTCAGTGCCAAGTTATTGGGAAGCATTTTGTCCCTAGAAGTCCTAGCTGCTCAAAAGACAATGGCAGGATTGATAGGAACATAAGAGTATAGACATACTCAAGAATGATTGGAAATTTAAAAATATAATGAAGCCATTTATTGATTTAATGAAACCACTTCCTCCTTGGTGATCAAAAGCCCTTCAGATGTATACTATTGCCCAAATTGATATTACTTCATCATCATCATTGTCATCATCATCATTGTTATTTTTGCCCATGAAATAGATAAAGTGTGTATCTGAGAGGTAACATGGAGTAATGGATGCAGTACTTAACTTGGAGTCAGAAAGCATGGATTCGAATCTTGCCTGAGCGACTTACTAGCTGTGTGACCCTAAGTGAGCCCTTTAACTTCTTTGAGACTCAGTTTTTCACCTGTAAAATGAGGGCTATGAACTAGATAACTTTTAAGGGTCCTTCTTGTTCCAAATCTTTGCTTCTATGATTGGTTAGTCAATGTTCTCACATCACTTTACCCTTTCTAATATTGTGCCCTTCTCCCTTCTTTCTTGCCCCCACAAGTCATTTTCCAATTTGGCCAATTTCTTCATGTTAGCCATTTTGTTTGAGTCTTGATATTTCCCTGACTTTCCATCCTCATATAATGGGGAAGCCATTTATCTATTCTGTATAACTTCTTTCTAACCTTTAATGGCATATTATTATTTTTATAATATTCCCAGGGCACTAGACCTTTTTTTTGTCATATTTTCTAGTGAGCTCCCCCTCACAAGAGGTCATCAAACAGGCTAGATGACCATTTTTTAGGATATTATAGAGGGTATTCAGGTTGAAAGTAAGAGTTGGACTACCAGGTCTGAGATTCCATGAAATTATTCAATTGACTAATCAGTGATTTATTATTCTTCCCTCCCTCTCAAACTACCTTGGATTTCATTAGTTGGCATTTATTCTCTTTTGAGAGTAGGGACTATGTCATACTCTGTATTTGTATCCCTAGCACATAGCATAAGACCAGCTGACATATAGTAGGTGCCTAATAAATGCTTATTGGTTGATTGCCAGGCACCAGGCAATGGAGATACAGAGACAAAAATGAAACAGTACTTCAAGTTCCTGAGCTCAAGATGTTTATATTCCTGTGCTATATAGTTCCCATGTTCCCTACTTTCTCTGTCTTGTAAACATCTGAAATCATCCTTAGGCTCCGGAACATCTAACCTCTGCTTTACCTCCAACTCTTTCATCATACTTTATAGTTCCTAGTTCCTCATTTCCCAGAAACATATGCAGTTGTGATTACAATGTATTTCTATGATTTAATCATAATATTGGCAACACCCATCATTTTGCTGATATGGCATATATTTTGTGAACACATGATAATAGGACAAAGAGAAGGAGTGTGCTTTTAGGCTAGCCAGTTGTTTTTCTTTCTTATTTTTAAATTAATTTTCAGCTCAATCTTAACAAACATAAAATATTTCCTTCTACCATTTGTTGTTGTTGTTCACTTATTTTTCAGTCATGTCTGAGTCTTCATGGTCCCATTTTGGTGTTTTCTTGGCAAAGATACTGGAATGGTTTGCTATTTCTTTCTCCAACTCATTTTACAGATGAAGAAAATGAGGCAAACAGGGTTAGCACAGGGTCACACAGGTCTGTGTGATAGGGTCTGAGGTCAGATTTGAACTCAGGATGATAAATCTTCCTGAAAATCACCCCTCACAAAAATTACTAAATTACCTTTAATAATATTGAAGATTTTGTCATGATTCTTTCAGTGTATTGGGAAAAAATTCATTGGGACCAAGAGAAATGAATTCATTTAGGACAAGAAGGTAGCATCTCTTAATGGCTCCTATACTATCTTGGGTCTTTTATCAACATTATATCTTGTCCTACTTCAATGATTCAGTGAATTTCTGATTCCATTATTGGGTTCTCATTTCATGCCTTATAATCTTTTGCAACTCTTGCCTATGTTTGATCCATAAGTCATCCATTAAAGGTCCATCCAATATGATGGAGGCCTTCTTCTAAGTCTTTTTTAAACATTATCTGAGTACTGGTACATTCTAGTCCACTTTTTTCTACTTTTCCATCTCTTGGATGTTATCTTTCATACCAGTTTTTGTTTACACATCAAAAGTGGCATCTCCCTACACTCATCATACATCTCTCCATTTCTCTTTGGTTGACTCATAATTTTGATTCTTTTAAAATTATGGTATTTCATGATTCATAGCTACAAAACAGTGAGAAAAATATTGGTATTAAAAAGGGGTATTTTTTGCTTCTAAGAGCAACCTGGAATTGTTCAAAGTGCTGTATAAGTTCTCAGAAGGGATATAGACCATCTTCTTCTTTTGTCCAACTCTAAATCAAGTTTGTTTTCTTTTTTTAATTAATTTATTTTGAATTATTAACAATCACTTCCATAAGCTTTTGTTTTAAAATTTTTCCCTCTCCCTTCCCACCTCCCTCCCCAAGACAGCGTGCAATCCAATATAGGCTCTACATATACATTCCTACTAAACATATTTTCGCATTAGTCATGTTGCAAGTAAGAACTAGAACCAATAGGAGGAACCAGCAGAAAGAAGAAACAAAACACAACAGAAGAAAAAAAATAGCAAATAGTATGCTTCCATCTGCATTCAAACTCCATAGTTTTTTCTTTGGATGTGGATAGCATTTTCCACCATGAGACCTTTGGAGATGTCTTAGATTCTTGTATTGCTAAGAAGGGTTAAGGCTATCTACGTTAGTCATCGCACAACGTGGCTGTTACTGCGTACAACATTCTCTTGGTTCTGCTCACTTCACTCAGCATCAGTCCAGACAAGTCTTTCCAGGTTTTTCT
>NW_020954652.1:1659444-1674504 GCF_900497805.2 Vombatus ursinus | reverse complement strand
ATGTGGGTCCTTTTCCCATTTGTATGATCTCATTAGGATACAGCACTAGAAGTGCTATCACTGGGTCAAAGGGAATCAAATTTATTTTCTACTTGCATATATCTGTTTATGTATTTGCAAATACATGTTTGTTGAATGAATGAGTGAATGTAACCATATTTGTTCTAGCTTTTCTAATATTGGGATGATTCTCCCTGATGAAAACAGGAGTTGGGTGGCTTTGGTCTTTTTGGTTATGATTGTCTATTGACTAGCGTCTTCCCTCTGTTAATTGTCTCTCTTCTCTTCTGCATATTTCTTGTTTGAATATAGTCATTTGCATATATTTGCATATCTCCCCCATTAGACTCTGAACTCCTTGAGACCAGGGACTATCTTTTGCTTTTCTTCCCATCACTAGTGCTTAGCAGAGTGCCTGGCACGTAGTATTTGCTTAATAAATGCTTGTTATTGTTATTGTTTAAGCTACTTGATTGAAATAGGGATCTTTTCTTCTTCTCATTATTACTTTAAATGGCTCTAAAAAAAAGAAAAGTCCATTTGTTGTCCCGGGATGAAGGCCGCTGATTAAAAACTAACTTGAAATGTTTTTTTGAATTCAAGGACATTTCAATGCCCACTTATATCTCCCTTAAGCAGATCTAGATCAGCCAAATGTCAGATGAGGGCTTAAAAGCTCTCCTTACCTCTTAACTCCTTGAGATATAGGATTTCTCCAAGGCTGTCAAAATTTTCCTTTCCAATGAATTTATCATCAGATCATACAAATACAAATTTAGAGCTAGATGGGACCCTCAGAAGCCATTGAAGCCAACCCTTCATTTATACAAATGAAAAAGATAATTCTGGGAAAGGTTAGATGACTTGCCCCAGTTACATAGCTAGCATCTGAGACAAGATTTTAATTCAGATGCTCTTGACTCCAAGCCCAGCATTCCCTCCTTCGCATCACCTACCTGCCTCTTAATCATTGTTTGTTGATTGGACTAAAGGCAATACCCACCACTGCCAATGTTAAAGAAAGAGTGAATTTAAAGGACTTTTGATGAGTGAATAAAGAAACTTTTGTCAGCTTGATTTTCCATGTAGGCCACTGAGTGAAGGTATGTAATTTCTAATAGAAGCAAAAGATCACAGATTATAGATTTAAAATTGGAGGGCAATCCATTTTGATTAACTCTACCTAACTATATCTAACTCTGCTTTGCATGTTAGAAAACTGAGTCCCACAAAGAGAGAGGAAGTCACTTGCCCAGGATCATGTAAGTAATAGAGCAGGAATTCAAACATAGGTCCTCTAGACATGAATCCAGGTCTCTCTTCCTTATACCACATGTAATAAAGGACCTAAATAATCTGCCATTCAAGAGCAGATGGGGAGAGGAGTGGTAGACCAGGGCAGCCTTGACAAAGTATCCAGCCTATATGGGTTTGCTTTAAATGCCAGGATTTTGAGTCCCACCCAGCCTTCCCTGTCTATTAACAACAAATGGATTATATTCCTGGTTCCAATTTACAAACAGACTGTCACTAAGTGGTTTCCTTCATTCGAGGGAATGGAGCTCATCAGGCTGATGAAATATACCAGTCTTTACTCATTATGTCAATATCCACACCCTCAATCCCCATCCCTACTCTCCTATCCTATTTTTTTTAAGTACATTGTCTTTGAAAGGTCTTGACTTCTCAAATGGGGAGACTGGAGCGCCAACCCTCACTTTGACAGTAGCCTCCCCACATTCCTTACCTATGAGCTTATGGCAATTTGGGCCCTGTTGTCCAAACCCTTAGTATAAGTTGGTTCAATGTTCTATCAGTCTTGTAAATTTTAGGGGAAAACAAGATGGCTGCTTCAAAGTCAACAAGTGACTAATAGAATCTTTCTGCCCACTCCTTTTTTAATGTCACTTCTGGAGCTCCAGAATGGGGACCATCTGGTCCCAGTGCTTACTTTGACATCAACAGAGGGTCTGGATAAAAATCATATTGCTGAGAGAACGGCAGTGAAGATGCCCAGCTCCTCAATGAGGGAAAAATGGAGAGAGATAACAGTGAGAATAATTTCTCTGCCTGAGTTGCTTTCAAAATGATTTCACAACCATTAACTCACTTGGGTCACAACAACCTTGCATGGCTGGTCTTGCCTGGATATTGTGCCCAGATGATGGTGGCAGGGGAGGGGTAGGGACGGTGGTGATGAGGGTTCTAAACTAAGTCTGGGCTAGATCAGTTCATGCTGGCAGGGAGAACAGGAGTGAAAACCCAGGGGAGGGAATATGGGTGAGAAAGGCTGAGTAAGGATCATCTAATGATGAATCCAATTAGTCAAGCAAAGGTCCCAGAAAGAAAACAGAAGGGGTGCTAATATTATAATCAAAAGACCTGGGTTCAAATTGTCCTTGGACTTCTGTTTCCTTATCTTAAAATGAGACAATTAGACTAAGTGACTTCCAAGGTGTTTTCCGGCTATAAGTCCATGATCCTATGAAGCATGGGAATTCAGTAGGGTCTTGGGAGGGATTCTGGGACCCAGAAGCAGGTAGTACTTTGGGCCTTCTCCAAGTACTTTGAGCTGCTGACTTTTTAAAACTGTTCTGCCTACATTGCACTGATCTGCTGCCAAGATACAACTGGCATTGGCAGATGGTACAAGGATGGCTACCCCCCCCCCCTTATTTTGGGATGAGATCTGTTATTTTATTGGTGTGGGGAACTCCCCATGGGGAAATTCTCTCTACCAATGCAGATCAGCACCTGCTTTGCAACTGAAGAGTCTTACAGAGTTTCCCAGGGTTCTGAGAGGTTAAGTGATATTCCTGGGGTTGTAAAGACATTATGGCTTAGAAGCAAGACTTCAACCCAAGTCTGCTGTATGGATTCTGAGCACCTAACTATAGCAAGTTGCCACTTTCAGTCCCATTTAAAAAAACACCTTTTAAAAATGTGATCTTATTCTTTTCAATTCTTTTATTTTTTTCATCCTCTCATCTCCCCTACCCACCTTCCCTCTAAGGGGAAAACAAAGGAAAACAAAGGCTTTGTAAACAAATACGCATAGTCAAGAAAATTAAATTTCCATATTGTCCATGTGGTACACACGCATGTGTGTATACTCACGTGTACATGTAGCTATACATTGGTATACACATGTATACATGTATTGTACACATAGCTACGCATAATGCAAATATGTATATATGTATACATTATATGTGCATATATATATGTAAGTACTAAAGTTTAAAACTGCACTAGGACTTTTATATATTGTGTTGCATATATTATTATATTACATTATGTTATGTTGTATCATATGTCATATTGTGTTATATTATATCACATCATATGCTATATTATGTTACATTAAATTTGCATATTCATGTGTTTATATACATGCATGTTGTTGTTGTTGAGTCATTTTCAATCATCTGTATGTAAAGGGCAGCTAGGTGGCACAGTGGATAGAATCCTGGGCCTGGAGTCAAGAAGACTTACCTTCACGAGTTCAAATCCAGCCTCATATACTTACTAGCTGCGTGACCCTGAGCAAGTCACTTAATCCTGTTCAATGGACTTCAGTGAGTCTAGAGATGAAACACATCCAGGAGTATATATGAAGGGGCAGATGGAGTGGTATTGCCTCTGTTAGCTAGCTTTTAAAAATCACAGAGAATGGAAAAGATGCTTCATAATTGGAGCTGGGCAACTCTTGTCTCCATTTTCCAACATATTCTTCAAACTACAGGCCTATGAGTTTAACTCCAAAATCCTGGCAAAATTCTAAAATTCATTATTAAAGGGATGGTTTGTGAGCATTTAAAAATGGAAGTAGCAATCATTAAGAGCCAGCATGGTTCCATTAAGGACAAGTAAAACCAGACTACCTCCTTTCCTTTTATAACAGGGACACAAAGCTGGAGATCATAGGAGAGGGAATAACATAGACATGGTGAGCTTAGAATTCTATAAGGTATTAGAAAAGTTCTCTCCTAATATCTATGTGGATAAGAAGGGAAAACATGGCTAGATGATCATAAAATTAGTTGGATTCAGAGGTGTTTGAATACTTAGACCTAAAGAGTTGGGAAGGGGAGGATGGGAATAAGTCCACTAGGTGCCAGGCATTGTTTCAAGTGTTTTTAACAAAAAAATCTCTTTTGATCTTCACAACAACCCTGTGAGGTAGCTGCCATTATTGTTATTCCCATTTTACTGTTGAGGAAACTGAGGCAAATAGAAGTTTAATGACTTGTGCAGTAAAAGTATCTGAAGCCAGATAGGAGCCCAAGTCTTCTTGATTCGAGGCCCAGTGCTCTATCCACTGCACCACCCAGCTGCAGAGCTCTGCTTAATGGATCAATGTCAGAGGTCTTTGCTCACTCATCAGGTCAACCCTACTTCCAATAAAAATCACAAGAACCTTAACAATAGCAGAATTTCTGCCAGCTCTCTTGGATTCTGTTGTTACTGGAAAGTGGGATGAAAGATATTCTACTCAATTCTTTTAACATTCACACTTAGCTCCACTGCTAAGTGGAGCAGCCACCTGGACCCACCTGTAGGTTCAGTCCACTTCAAAAGCTGGAACTTCCAATGACACAGGGCAGGGGGAATACAAGAAGCACTAAGCTAGTACCTCAGTGACTCATTGGCAAGCCAGCCTTGTTTCTGATCTTGCCCAGACATTGTACCTTGGCCCCATTACCTAGATAATCACTTATTCTTTTGTGATTAAACCAACCCCTACCTTATTTCTAAATCTCTGTCCCCACACCCCATCTTATCCCCTTATACCTAAGATCTGCCCTTGGTGTCCTGTCTGTGTATTAATTTTTAAAACTAAATTTCATTTTTAATTAGTCCATATTTATCTTCTTTCCCTCCCACTTGCCCACAATTGAACAACAACAAAAAGAAGAAATAGAAATCCCTTATAACAGATATGCAGAGCCAAACAAGAAACACTCTCAGATCTGGCTCGATGATATGAAAGGTCCCTTGAAGTTAGAAGTTTAGCATCTTATGTTTTACCTGGAGAAGAGAAGGTAAAATTTATGGACGTCCAAGTATTTGATGGGTTTTAATGTGGAAGAGGAAAGAGGCTTGCTATGTTTGACCCCAAAAGGCAGAACTAGGAACAATGGATGGACATTCCAAAAGGCAGATTAAGTAAGGAAGAACTGAAAAACTAGAGGTGTCCAATGTAGAATGAGCTGCTTCAGGATGTGAAGCGCCCATCACCCTTGGAAGCCTTTAGATGGAAACCAAATAACTTCTTGTGGAGGATGTTGTGGACAGATTTCCTGCTCAAGTATGGGTTGGAATGGATGACTTCGGAGGTCCATTCCTAATCTGATGTTCTGCTAGACTTCCATCTTGCTAACTTCCTGCCTGGAGTTCTTGGTATATTGTCTGCTGTTGGACCCATCTGATGCTATGTTCTAAACAATAATTCCCACTTCTACAATTCTTTAAAGCCTACCAAAACACAGCAACTGTGAACTAAATAATGAAAGAATTCTTATACCTATTATACAGGCAACAAAGTTGAGGCTCCTATGTCCTAGGTTAACCAAACTAAGGGTTAGAAGTAGGACTCAACCCTACCTGGTCCTCCAGAAACCAGTAGTCTTTGCACTCTATTATACCAGGGAACAAGGCGGAGGTTGATCACTTCCAGTTGCTTGCTTTCTGACCACCTTATTCCGTATGTCCTCTTTCCTGGACCTTCTCCCATACTCTAAAGATTGTATTTCCTCTTCTCCTGTACCCCACCCAGGGCATCAGCCTAGTTTCAGCCATCTCCCAGTTCCATTGACTGAGCCCTAATGGGAAAATCTGTGGCTGCTTTTTATTTGGGGAAAATGAAAATGCTTTTTGGTTTTCAAAGCCAGCATGTCATGAAGAACTCAAAAATATAAAGGACCAATTACCATACTGGACTGAACATGAGACAAGCTTCTATTTCAGGCAGCTTTTCAAAAGCAAATTTTTACAAATGTAATCCTGTACTCTATCATTTAAAATACTCTGTTCCCTTCCCTGGACAGATTTAAATCAGTGAAATTGCCCCTCTTTCCCTTGGTTTTTGCTTTCTGAGGCTGGCGTGGGCACTGCTGTAATTTCAACGTAATTTTCCCCTTTAGCAACCTCTTTCTCCTACAATTTACCCTTTGTTCTGTAACTCCTCAGAGATGATCTCTGAGCTAGTGTCTCTTCCAGAAGAAAGCAAAGAAATGAAAGGAGTCCATTGACACCTCCCTATCCCCAGTAACCTGTCCATTAAATCCCCCTTTCCAAAGCATGTTTTGGGGGTATGTGGCAATGGCTTCTGTCGATGTCCCAATTGGTCATTGGGTCATAAGAACTCTAGGGCTAGAAGGAAACTTAGAAAAAATCAGGTAAATCTCTTCATTTTGTAAGTGAGGAAAGTGAGGTTCAATAAGGGAATTTGTAGCTAAATTCAGAGGCAACCAAATTCTTTTCTTTCAAATCTATTAATATAGTTTGGATATTTCATTTAGTATCAGTCAATAAACATTTATTAAGCACCTACTATGTGTCAGGCACTGGGCTGAGCACTAGGGAATACAAAGAATGTCAAAAGACAGTCTTTGTCCTCAAGGAGCTTGCAGTCTAAAAAAGGTTCGGGGCAGCATGATGTAAAAGAAAGAGGATCTGTGGGGTCAACAACGTCTAGGGTCAAATTCTTCTTCTGACTCATGCTAGCTACCTGGCTAGAGTGGGTAGAGTGATGGACTTGGTGGCAGGAAGGCCTGAGTTCAAGTCCTTCCTCAGACACTGACTAGCTGTGTGACCCCAGGCAAGTCACTTAGCCTCTCTTGGGCTCAGTTTCTTCATCTGTCAAATGGGGATACTATGAGCAAGCACTTATCTCCCAGGGGTGTTGTGGGGCTCCAATGAGATAACATTTGTAAAGCACCTTGGAAATCTTAAAGTATTAGCTATTATGGTTTTTAGTCTTGTGAACATTGGCAACTCACTTAAGTCAGTGCCCCCAGGTAATTTTTTTGGGAAGATTAGAATTTATTAAGGAACTTGTCTTTCCATAGGGCCACGATAAAAACTAAATAAAAGGAAAATTGGGTCTCTGTGTTATCTATATCTTACCCATATTAGGACCACTTGTACTCGTGGATCATTGACGACGGGGACAAGTATCAAATACTCTTTATATCCCAGACTAAGACCCCATAACCAATTTCAGAAGGGACAATAGGCAGTTGTTAGATAATAGGGATTTGAGGTCTTTGGATTTGGACCAGGAAGATAGGAAATAAAATCTTTGGGTAGATCTATTCTTGAAGAACACCACTGTATCATCTGGTAATTGTTTTTGAAACCAAATGTAATTTAAGGTAATTTGTTTCAGAAATTGTTCTGGTGATGTTGTCCTGGTTAGTTAAATAAAATATTCAGAAATGGTTTAGTAATGGTGCTGCTGTGTGTTGATCTTACTTGTAAAATTTGGTTTTGCTTGATAAATCTAATCCCCAGGTAACAGATGAGAGTTAAAGATTGTAACTGATAGGGGGCAGCTAGGTGGCAGAGTGGATAGAGCACCAGTCCTGGAGTCAGGAGGACATGAGTTCAAATCCAGCCTCAGACACATAACACTCACTAGCTGTGTGACTCTGGATAAGTCACTTAACCCCAACTGCCTCACCAAAAAAAAAAAAAAAAAGATTGTAACTAATAACCTGAGTTGATTTTTGTCTCTACCAGGTAACTTTCTAAGAGGGTAAATTGTGAATGAATTACTGATGTGCACTGGTGTAGGGAATTTCCACCCTTGGAGTTCTTCATATGAATTCTTCCCCCCACTTAATGTCCTTTTAGACAAACACACACACACATACTTCATAAATATACAAAACTTTTCTGAATTCATATTATTTGGTCAAAAAGTTTAAAATCATCTGGGCAGTAGCTTCCTATTGACTTCCAGCTGTGATCTAAGAAGCTTCTCTGGCTTATCTAGTCAAGTTGGTACTCTGATTTCTCCCCCTACCTCTTAGACACCCACTTTGCCACTGATCAGGAAGTTCCTCCAGTCTTACTTTTTTTGGCTCTCTTCAGGGAATGTTTTCACTGACTGCCAAGGTCACTGAGTATTTCCTGTTCTGAACCTGAATTAGCTGCAGGATCCAGGCTCAGGGCTACCCAGCTGTTGTTCAGGTCTGGTTTTCCAATGAAAACCAAAAACAAAGGCTTTTTTTTTTTGGTAGTGGGTTATACAGATCAAGTCAAAACACCAACCAGCTGTTTCTTGACAATGAGCTCTGTCCTTGACTGCTGGGAATTTTTGGACTTTTATCAACCCTGCTGCTTCCTTATTGCCAACATCATAGACTGCCTGAGGATGACTTGTATCTCCACATGAATGGTTCCAGTTCAAGGAAATAAAATGCCTTGTTTATTTCTAAGTCAAGTCAATAAACATCTAGTGAGCATATACTCTATTCCAGGCTTTGTGCTAAGCATTGGGGATAAAAAGGAAGGCAAAGACATAATCCCTGCTCTCAAGGAGCTTCTATCCTAATGGGAGGGACAAGACACAAACAACCAGGTACATACAAGATAGCTAGCTAAATATTTCTTTATCTCTAATATACACATAGAGGTGATATATATATTATTTATCTACATATATATATATACATAATCTATCATCTAACTAATATCTATCTACCTACCTATGTACCCATTTATCCATCTGCCAATCTATCTATCCATCTATCTATCTACCATCTTATACTTATCCATCCACCCATCCATTCATCTATCTATCCATCCATTTACTTATCTATCATCCATCTATCCATCATCCATTCATCCATCCGTCTATCCATCTATCTATCCATTTACTTATCTATCATCCATCCATCTATCCATCCATTTATCTATTTATCCATCCATTTACCCTATCCATCATCCATCCATCCATCCATCCATCCATCCATCCACCCATCTCACTAACTATCTAGCTAGCTAGCTATCATATTGAAAGTAATCTGAAAAGGCAAGGCATTAGCAACTGAGGGGCCTGGGAAAGGCCTCCTTCAGAAGGTTGAATTTGAGCCGATTCTTGAAGGAAGCCAGGCAGACTAAGTGGTGGCATTCAAAGGGAAGGACATTCCAGATGTGGGAGACAGCTAGGCACAGAGATGAGATTTGGAACGGCAAGTTTGAGGGGACTGCAAACAGGCCAGTGTAGGTAGATCATATGGTATCTGGAGGAAAGCAAAATGTTGGCTAACTTCAAAACTGGGAAAGAGTCAAGTTAGGATAGGCTTCAAATACCAAAGAAGAGAGTTTATATTTGATCCTGCAGACAAGACACCCTGTAAATCACCTTGGCATAGTGGACGGAGAACTGACCTTAGAGCCAGGAAGACCTGTGTGTAAGCCCTGCTTCTGACACATATTGGCTAGGTGACCCTGGGCAAGTCAATGACCCTCTCCCTTTTCTAGGTGCCCTTCTAAGACTTAAAGTTAAAGAAAAGGTGCCTACTTGCATTGGTAGAGGGAGTTCTCTATCCAGGAGTTTTCTATACCAATGGAATCACAGATAGTTCATATCCTTATATACACATATTCATGACAGCTATGTAGATACATCAATATCTCCCAAGGCAAGTTGTGTGACCCTGGGCAAGTCACTTACATTCTCACTGTTCCGAGCAACACTCTCAGGGGACACAATATGTTTGTATGTAAACATTTATGCAGATAGACACACCTCTCTAACCAGAGATACAAGTAGATGAGCACAGGTTCCCTTGTGTCAATGGCTTAGACCTCAGTTTCCTCAACTATAAAAATAAAAGTTAGACTAGGTCATTTCTAAGATCCTTGATAGCCTTATGGTCTCATGAATATGACTTATTGACATCCCAATAGAAGTCACTGCCATTCCCTTACACACTACATATAGTGTGTTATTACATGTATATACATACCCATTAACTGCTTGGAGTCTCAGTTTTCACATCTGTTAATCAGGAGAAGTTGAACATGGTGGCTTTTAAGGTACCTTTTACATAGGAAGTGTGGGGCACCTACGTAGCTCAGTGAATAGAGTGCTGGGCCTGGAGACAAGAAGATCTGAGTTCAAATCTGGCCTCAGACACTTCCCAGCCGTGTGACTCTGGGCAAGTCACTTAACCCTGTTTGCCTCAGTTTCTCATCTGTAAAATGAGCTGGAGAAGAAAATGGCAAACTACTCCAGGATTTCTGCTAAGAAAGCCCCAAGTAGGGTCACAAAGAGTCAGACACGATTGAAATGGATGAACAACATCTCAAAATATATGGTCCTATAACATGATGTTTATACAAATAAAGATTTTTATTTCATTTTTAGCCTGGATTTGTGATTTTTTTTTTTGTATAGGGAACTTCCAGTAAGGAAAATACCTGTCAATTTAGGCCAACATCTTCTGTGAAACTTACAGTCTTAGAGTTACCTGGGGACTCAGAAGTTAAGTGATTTGCTATGTCACAAAGTCAGTGACTTTGTGACTTGTGGCAAAGGAGATTCTGGAACCCATATCTTCCTGACTTTTAGTCTGTCTCTCTGTCTACTGTTCTACATTTCCAGCATACCTGTACAGTATATGTAAAAGAAACCATAAAATAACTTAAATCATAAATAAAAATAACCAAAGCACTTAATAAAAAAGGAAAAAAAATAAAAAAGGTCAGCCTAATGACCAATTTCAGAAAAATTCAAACTGCCATTTGTTGTATTTTAAAATGATTTTTGAAATTGAAAGAGGCATTTTTGAGCCAACACTTTATTAAAATACAACCTAAATTATCAGCCTGAACATGAAAGAGACCAGAATATGATTCTCACTTTAACGAACTTCTAACCTGCTTTCCTCTTAGTGTGCCACCAATGAACCCATGAGAAACATTTAAATTTTTAAACAGATCATTAAATAATTAAAAAGTATATCAAATGATATTTTGGATAATAGTTGCAAGCTAACTTTTTAAGCACTCTTTAAAATGCTTTGTTAGATTTACTTTTGAAGCCAAAATGCTAATGCCAACCACATGGAGACCCAAGAAGATATTTGGCGTAAAAAAAAATGCGTAAACTCGCCACTGGCAAAAACAAAGTTTAATTAAAAAAAATCAAAATCTGTGTGAATGAGTTATATCCTATGAGAAAAGGGATTGGGTCTATACTTTATTTAGCAGAGGAAACAGGTGAATAAACTCCTTGTACCAAGAGAGGTCAGCATCTTCTATGAAATTTATTCTTAGAGTAAACTATAGGTAACCTAGAAAACCAGGAGCTTAAGTCACTTACTCGGGATAATACAGCCAGTTTGTCTCAAGAGCAGTATTTGAACCCATTGTCTCTTATCTTTGAGGCTCTATCCACCACACCATCCTTCCTCTTCAATATAGGTCTCTAATAAGCACATATCCATTGCTATAACAATTACACATTTATATAGAATATTCATTATATTTGATTTTTTTTGTTTGTTTGTTTAGTCATTTTCGGTGGTGTCCAGCTCCTTGTGACCCCTTTCAGAGTTTTCTTGGCAAAGATAGCAGAGTGGTTTGCCATTTCCTTCTCCAGCTTATTTTACAAATGAAGAAACTGAGGCAAGCAGGGTTGAGTGACTTGCCCAGGGTCACACAGCTAGCAAGTATCTGAGTCTGGATTTGAATTCAGGTCTTCCTGACTCCAGGGCTAGCACTCTATCTACTGCATCACCTAGACATGTCCATGGTCAATTCCTCCTTATACTAGGAGTTCTATGGATACAAAGGTTAATTTTATTTTTTAGAGGCTAAACAAGGAGATGCATGATAATTTCAACTTCTTACATTTTCTTTTTCCTCTGATGACTGAAGGTCCTCTCAGTCATCCCTGATGGAAGGTATTCTGTTTGGCGTGTGATTAATGATAGGAATGTTGTATAAAGAAAATGTCTTAGGATCATAGCATTATAGAGTTAGGGCCATAAGGGACCTCAGAGGTCATCAAGACCAATCCCCTCGTCTTACAGTTGGGGAAATTGAGGCTCTGAGATGTTTAGGTGACTTCCCCAGGATTACACAGCTAGTAAATATCTGATGTAGAGTTGAAACCCAGATCTTTTTGACTCCAGGGCTAATGTTTTCTCTACAGTGCCCTGCACCATTTGTATCTCTATCCCACATAGTAATTCCTTCTCTGGTTAAATAATTCTTGCATAAGATTAGATATTAGTTAAAATCCAGCACTTATTATAACATAGATATTACCACAAACTTTGTTGTGACTGTTTTTCTCAATGTTCAAAAAAATATCATGTTTTCTATTAGCGTGCCTTCAGTTCAAACCTACGTGATAACATCATTTTTGACTGAATGGATATGATGGCAGGATTGTTAGAATTATGCTTTGACACTATCCATTTTATTTCTCTTTCTATTTGCATTTTAATTTAAGGAATGGAGTGGTTTGCTTTTCAGAAAGGAGCCTCTACATAGAAATTGAGCCAGATAAGAATATGGTCAGGGGACTCAAGAAAGAATGAAGAGGTGAAAGCCTTCATAATTTTAAGTTTGGAGACTGACATGATAAAACAAAACCTGCCTTAGGAAGCTAGAGTCCATATATGCCTCAAAACAATACCACCATCCACTTGGAAAAAGAGAGTTGGGAAAGCACTGGAAACAAAGTAGGTGCCCACTGATTGGGAAGTGGCTAAACAAACTGTGGTATGTGAATTTAATAGAGTATTATTGTACTGTAATAAAAATAATAGCTATTATTTTATAATGTGTTAAAGTTAAAAGAACACTTCCACATTATTATCTCATTTGATCCTCACAATTAATCAATCAATAAGAATTTCTTAAACTCCTAATTTGTTGCCAGAACTGTGCTAAACTCTGGGGATGCAAGGATAAAGAACAAAATAACTCCTACTTACAAAGAGTTTACATTCTTTTTTTTTTTAATTTTTTTTCAATCAACAAAGATCTGTTTTCTGTTCCTCCTACTCCACTCCTTTTGTAGAAAGAAAACCCTTATAATAATACACATAGTTAAGTAAAACAAATTCCCTCATTGGCCATATTTGTTACGTATTAACATATATAATATATATTAACATACATATTTATCATTCTGTACCCATAGTCCATTATCTCTCTTCAAGGAAAGCATGCTCTATCATAGATCCCTTGACTTCAATATTAGTCATTGCATTATCAGAATTCTAAAGTCTCAGAACATTTTGTCTTTGTCCGTTATTATTGTATAAACGGTTCTCCAGATTCTGCCTACCTCATTCTGCATCAGTTCACAAAAGTCTTCCCAGGTTTCTTCGGGAAGTTTCTCTGGACAGTTTCTGAAACTGTCCCTTTTACCATTTCTTATAACACAATAGTATTCTATTACATTTATTGCATTCTATTACATTCAAATGCCATAATTTGTTCAGCCCTGATGGGCATGCCTTCAGTTCCCAGGTCTTTGTCACCACAAAATGGTGACACAATGTGTCACCACACATTTTGTGTGTGTGTGTGTGTGTGTGTGTGTGTGTATCTGGGTCCTTTTCAAAGAGCTTACACTAATTAGGGAGATAAGTTACTATAAATATATGGAGCATAAATATGAATTTAATTAGTACAAATGTGTGCAAAGGATTAAATCCAAGGAATTTTTTAAAGGAGGGCATTAACAGGGGGATCGGGAAATACTTTATGTAAACTTCATGTGTTGTAAAGGAAAAGAGGAGCTCTGTAAAGTGAAGATGAAGAGGGAATGCATTCTAGGAGTCTGATATAACTAGTACAAAGGAACAGAGAGAGAAGATGGAGTGTTGTGTGTGAAGAACAGAGAGGAAGCCAGTTTGGTTGGATTGCAGAGAGCAGAAGAAGGAGTAATGTCCAAATGAGGCTGGAAAGACTGGTTGGGGCCAGATAGTGTAGGACTTTTAAAGTTAAACAGAAGAGTTCACATTTTATGCTAGAGGCAATAGGAAGCTGCTTGAGTTGATTGAGTAGGGACAAGGAAAACTATTTTGACCATAGTGTGTAGGATAGACTGGAGTGGTGAGAAACATATGGTAGGGAGTCCAATTAGTGGGCTATTGCAGTGATCTAGGTGAGAAGCAGTTAGGACCTGAACCAAAGTGGTAACCATGAGAGTGGATAGAAAGGATAAGATTTGAGAGATGTTGTGAAAGTAGAAACAGCAAGATTCAGCATGTGATTGGATAAGTGAAGAGAGAGATTGAAGGGATAAGAATAATGTCAAGATTTTGAATCTAGAGGATGGTCATGCTTTCTACAGAAATGGGGAGATTTGTAAGAGGGGAGGGCTTCAGTGGGGGGAAATAATGAGTTCAGTTGGGGACATGTTGTGTTTAAAAGATTGAATAATCTGAAGCTCAGAGGGTAGGTTGGGGATGAACATGGAGATCTGGTAGTCACATGCACAGAGGTGATAGTTAAACTCATGGATGCTGAAGAGATTACACTGAGAATGTAGAGAGAGGAGACAGCCAAGGACAGAGCATTGGGGAACACGTACAATTAGGGGCAGTGTTACAGTTGATGAAGTGGCAAAAGAGACGAAGAAACAGTCCTGTAAGGTGGCTGCTATTATCATCTTTATTTCACCATCAAGAAAACAGGTTGAGAAAAGCTAAGTGATTTGCCCAGGGTCATAGCTAGAAAGTATATGAGGCAACATTTAAACTCACTTCCTCTTGACTACAAGTCCACTACTCTAACTATTATACCACCTACCTGTCTCTAAGCACAGAAGATAAATAGAATTCAGAAAAATGTGGGAAGATTCGTATAAACTAGTGCAGAGTGAAATCATCAGAACCAAATATCTATCTATCCATCAAACCATCTATCTATCTATCTGTCTGTTGGTCTGTCTATCTCCTCTATGTATCTATCTCCTTTACCTATGTATCTATCTCCTCTATGTAACTATATACATATCTATCTCCTCTATCTCCTTTATCTATCTATCTATCTATCTATCTATCTATCTATCTATCT
>NW_020954652.1:1648758-1659415 GCF_900497805.2 Vombatus ursinus | reverse complement strand
TATATCTATCTCTTCTATTTCCTCTATCTATCCATCAAACCATTTATCTATCCATCAAACCATCTATCTGTATATCTGTCTATCTATCCATCTACTTACCTATCAAACCATCTATCTATCTATCTGTCTACTTACCTATCATCTCTATTCACACATATATGTTTATACATACATACATATATGTATATAGATACACATATGTACATAGATACACACATATAGGTATAGACACACACGAGTCTAAAGCAATGTAGAACATGAAAACATTACTAACAGGAAGTTGAATTCTGAGTAATGAAAAAATTAGTGATGAAACAGAAATCTTAGCAGAGAGAAGGGAGATAGAATATTTTGTACATTGTTATACTTGAGCACCACATTAGGTGATTTTGCTACACTGTTTTTTCTTTGTTTTGAGGGAGAATTCATTCAGGGACAGGTGAGTGAGGAGAAGAAAGGGGGGCATTTCAAAAAATGACTATGATGTAAAAATAAGTATCAATAACACATTAAAAAAATAGAAAGAGTGGGACAGAGATAGAGAAAGAGAGACACAAAGATACAAAGAGACACACAGAGAGATATAGGAACCAGATTGTATGAAGGAGCCAAGCATGTCTAGCCTGAAGAAGAGAAAACTTTTGAGGACATGATTACCATATTTGTGAATTTGAAGGGCTGTTGAGTGGAAGATGAATTAGATTTGTTCTACTTGTCTCTAAAGGACAAAACTAGGAGAAATAGAAAGGAGTTCCAAGTAGCCCTCTCTAGGATGGGGGGAGGGTGGAAGGAAGAAAAAAAGGTTCAGCACTCTATTCACCGTGCCCCCTGGCTGTAGCCAGCACTGCCATTCACCACGTGACCTTGTCTAGTGGATTGTCCAGACTTAGGAAAATGATGGATAAAATCGTAAAAATGCAGGTTAAACTTGAAATTGTTTAAATTAGAAACAGAGGTCCCTCGACTTCATGAGACAGTCAAAGGAGTCTATGAAACAAAGCAGGTTTCTCGACTCTCAACCTGGTTGAGGAAATAAAAACCCAGGGAGATTGTATCTTGGCCAAGGCCACAAAAATAGTAAGTAGTGGAGGTGAGATTCGAATTCAGATCCTTTAGCTCCTCTCTAAAACGTTTTCTATTACCCTATGTTGCTACCAGGTTTGGGGTTCTTGGTGATAAGATCTGGGGTGATGGCTAGCTTGGCCTAACTGCAAACTCTCCTTCCTGTCTGGAATCTCTGAGAGCCCTTACAAAGAATGCAAGAAAGACAAAGATGATATGAGACAAGAGAAAGGAATGATATTCTAATTATCATCTGTAAGTGGGCATATGTTCAAGGTTAGTCTGTGTGAAAAGAGGGGGGGGACCTCATAATCAATCAACAGAAAGGAACATTTTTTCCTCCACACTTAACATGTGAAAACCATATTACACTTACTTTTCTCACCTTTCTTGCTAAATGTATATATTTAATGAAAATGAGCAGCCATCTTCCAAGTGTGACTGCATTAAGACCACTTCAATAAAATTTACATATGAGGACTTGGAGTCTATAGTGAGGGTATGTTTCAGTCTTAATGTTACTCTAAAGGTTTATTGAATTTAGTATCTCCTATCTTTTATTAGCATAATGGAAACTTCTAAAGCATCTCTTAATATGATGGATGATAGGATGCAGCCTAGGGTACACTCATTTTTCCCATTTTAACTAATTTCCCCACTTCCAATTCTTCCAAGTGCTTATTCCTTGGAAGATGCATACAGCTTTCCTCTACTTACAGCTCTCACAATAAACATGAATAGAAATAATTATAGATTTTTGAGACAGAAGGGTCAAGTGAGTATAACTCTCCCATTTTATAATTGAGTAAACTAAGCCTAGAGAGATGAAGGGATCACAGAGGCATCAAGTCCAAAACCTTTATTTTGTAGATGAGGAAAATGGGGCATGGAGGGGTAGAATGATTAATAAATATCTAAGGTGAGATTTGAGCCCAGGTCTTCCTGATTCCAAGTTCAGCTTTCTATTAACTATACCAAGCTACTTATCCCACTCATATGTCATTAATATTATCACTAAGTTGGAAGGGATATTGTAATAAGACCATAAGAGGGACCTTAGAATCTACCTAGTTTAACTTCTCACTTTGGTGGCCTCCAAGCTCAATATGTTGCAGTATGACATGGCAGGTAAGAAAGATGATGAAATCTTGGGCTATGTTGCAAAGTACTTCTACTCTACCATTGCAGTTCAGCACATGCTCTGCAACTTATAGTCCTAGAGGGCTGCTTGAGGCATTGAGAAGTTAAGGGATGGGCCAAGAATTACACAATCAGTGTTTCTTAGAGGCAGGACCTGAAATTAGGTCTTCCTGACCATCAGGGCAGCTCTCCATTCCCCCTAGACGGACTTCCCAACCCAGATATCACCAACATTGTCATAGACAGGGTTATAAAGACCATAGTCTGATCTGGTCCAATCCTTTAATTTTAAAGGTAAGGAAACTGAGGCCCAGATATAAGTGACTTGGCTAAGTGTCACAGGTGGAATTTGAATTTTCCTTCCTTCTTTTTTTCATTCTTTCTTTCCTTCCTTCCTTCTTTCCTTCTTTCCTTCCTGCCTGTCTGCCTACCTTCCTTCCTTCCTTCCTCCCTTTTCTTTTGTCTGCCTCCATCATCTGTTTAGCTATCATATCTACATGTTTATCAATCTATTGATCTATCTACTTATCCTTTCATCTACCTACTTATTTATCATCTATCCATCCATCATCCACCTATCTGTTCATCTGTCCATTTGCCTATCATATCTATAATTATCCTATTTATCAATAATATCTATATTATTTATCATATCCATCTAGCATATCTATTATATCTATTATCATCTCTTATCTAAGATATTTATCTACCACTCATCAATAACATCTATCTATCTATCTATCTATCTATCTATCTATCAATTTGTAGGCACAGAGGGACACATTTTCCATTCCTTTCCTGGACTCCCCGAGATAGTTTTAATCACATGCAGACTTAACAAAAGGCAGGTGAGTTTTTGAGTACTTAGCCTCCTTCCTATGCTCTTATAGAAATACAGGGGTAAGGAGAGGGGAGGAGCATGTAGAATGTAATCTTGGGAGAAAGGACTTCCATTGTCATACTGCAATGCAGTACAGTGACCAGGATATTATATTGTGGGGTTAGAGCTGAAAGGTTTAGACCTCACAGGCCATCTAGTTTAACTGTCATTTTACAGGGAAGGAAACTGAGGCCCAGAGCAGGTAAGTGACTTAAACTAGGTCACATAGAAGTAGAAGAGAGATTTGACCCCAAGGATTCTGATTCTAAATCCAGCCATCTTTCCATAGCCACTGCCCTGATTCTCAGATGCTCAATAAATGATTATTACGTTTTGTAAATATGTATGTGTGTATATATATATATATATATACAAACATGCATATATGTATATTTAAAATAATTGAGTTGAATTTGCTAAATTTAAAGTGTTAAAAAAGAACTGGGAAGAAAGTCTAAATCATTACGTTCTACAGCTTGCCAACCACTGCAGATGCCATGTTTAGGATGATGATGATAAGAGGGCTTTGCAAATGAGTGAGCATCATGGCGTGTTAGAAGCAACATTCCCCCAGGAGTCAAGGACCTAGATCAAGTGCTGCTTACTAGCCACATGACTTTGGGGACACCACTCTAAAGGCTGTGTCTTGTTTTGAGTCAGATCATTGACTCTCTTGGTTCAAGGGTACTTCCTGAAGCGGGAACTTTCCACAATGCAGAGGAACCATTCATTGGTAACATATAGACTTATCCTCTCTGAGAAGTCAAATGATTTGCTGATGGCCACATACATAGTGCATATCAGAAGCAGGAGTGTGGGCAGGAAATGGTTCTTTATATCCCAAATGTCTGGACAAAGTATTTACCAAGTGTTTACAGGTTTTGAATGAGTGATTGATTCTTGATCCAAGACGTGAATCTCCATTCAGTGTACCACCTCTTCTATGAGGGAATTAGACTCAAGTGTTCGTAACCTGGGGTCCCTGAATTTATTTGCTTTTTTAATCTTTTAATAAACATTGTTGTTTAGTCAATTAATCATGTCCAACTCTTCACAACCCCATTTGAGGTTTACTTGGGAAAGATACTAGAGTGGTTTGCTACTTCCTTCTCCATCTCATTTTACAGATGAGGAAACTGAGGCAAACAAGGTGAAGTGACTTGCCCAGGGTCCCAGAGCTAATAAGTGTCTGAGGCCATATTTGAACTCAGGTCCTCCTGACTCCAGGGTCAATGCTCTATCTACTATTGCACCTGGCTGTTGGTATTCCTATATATTTTTTGAATGCATTTAAAAACGTAATTCTGAAATGAGGTCTGTAAACTTCACCAGACCATCAGAGGCTTTCATGACGTAACAATAATAATGACAACGATGATGACAGTAACACCAGTTACAAAAACTGGCATTTTATAATGCCTTAAGGTTTGCAAAGTGCTTTACATACATTTATCTCATTTATCCTTAAAATGACTCAATGAAGTAGATATTATTACCCCATTTTATAAATAAGGAGACTGAGGCACGAATAAATTAAGTGACTTCCCCAGAGTCATACAGCCAATAAGTGTCTGAGGTGGCATTCAATCTCAGATCTTCCTGACTTGAGGTCCAGCCTCTAGCCACTGTGCTACTGAGCTGCCCCAGAAACAGTTAAAGATCCCTGGACAAGATATTCTCCAAGAGCACTTTCAACTATGATAATCTGTCATTCTAGGGATCCTAGACCCTAAGAGTTTAGAGAAGGCCAAAGGGATAGAGGACTAGTCTCTCCCCTGCTGATTTTACATCAACCATCCACTATGGAATTCTTCCCATACCCTTATAAGGGACTACGAAGGAAGGGTGTGGATAACTGGCCTCAATGTAAAGCTATCTTTTTATCCACTGCTGGGAAAACATAATCCAGGCCACAGTTTCTCTTCTGAGCTCACTGTCTTTACTATGTCAACATCAACCAGGCTACCTTTCACCTCTGATTAATTCCCAGCCTTTAGAGGAGCCCAATTTGTGGGCTCAGAGTGTGAGGGAAAAGAAAATCCACACCCAATTAGATGGAAAGTGGTCTGTCCCATTGTTCAGGCATTCTCACAACAGCTGGGCAGCTGCAGTATTGAAATAACATGTTGTGACAACTCATTGTATATCTTAAGTAATAGAGGCCCCAGGCTATAATACAGAGACACCGACATGAGTTTAAGTAATACATTCCAGACATTGGAAAAAAGAAAAAAGCAACAATAACAGTGCCAAGATCTTTTGAGCACTCATCAGTTTCCCCTTGGTTTTACCTAAACAAGGTATCTGTTTATTAATAAAATCGCATCATTTTATTAGAACATTTAACCTTTGGTGTAGTCTCTTCCTTTATCAGAACATTTTGCCAGTGTGTTTATGCGAAGTCGGTGGAAGTTTGGAGACAGAGGATGGATACAAACCCTGGCTCTGTTGTTCATTGACTGTGTGACCTTAGGCAAGTCAAGGAATCTTTCTGGGTCTCGGTTTCCCCATCTATAAAGTGAGGAGGGTGCAGGAAATGGACCCCAAAGTCCCACCCAGCATTAAATCTATGGTCTATGGACAGATTAAGGACTTTTTTTCTCTATCATTCATCCCCCATCCTCAACCTCAGTCCCAACCCTCGGACCTTGAGTTTTACTCATGGTCTTCCTCTCCTCACCTTCAGTGTATCAACTGCTAACAGTCATACTATGATTGTCTCTAGCAAGGTGAAGTGACTGGCCTCCAACTGCAATCTTCAATTCAACTCAATTAAATTCAACCAGCACCTACTGGTTATTTGCTCTCAGAAATGTGCTAGGTGCTGAGGATACAGCAACAACACAAATCCCTGCCCTCAAGGAGCTTACATTTTAATTGGAGTAATATACACACCACAACACACACACATACATATGCCATGCTTTCCATGAACAAACTGATAATATGTGCATATATCTATAGATTGATACAGACAAACATCTATAGGTGTGTATAGCTATATCTATCTGCATAGGTATAGCTATATGTACATATAGATATATGTGTGTATAGCTACCTATCTATATATGTATCTATGTCTATATATAGACATGGATAGATAGATGTATGTATGTATGTATACCTATCTATATAGGTACCTATCTATATAGACATAGAGAGATAGATATATGTATATATGTATACCTATCTATGTTTGTCTATATTAAGACATAGATACACATATAGATATACGTGTGTATAGCTATCTATATATGTATCTATAGACATAGATAGACATACATATATACATACATTTATCTATTTGTATCTATATATAGACATAGATACATATATAGCTATATACACACCTATAGATATAGGTGTATATAACTATCTATATATGTATACATAGATATGCACACATATTACCAATTTGTTAATAAGAAGATAAGGCATATATATGTGTGTGTGCGTATACACATATGTATGTGTGTGTACACATATACATGTGTGCATGTATATCCACATATATATGTGTAGATCTGTATACAGATACATGTATGTATCTATATATACTTATATTAAGATAGATATTTATAGTTTAGTAAATAAAAAGTATATAGAAAATAAAGTAATTTGGGGAGGGGAAAGGCATTCATATCTAGAGGGGGGAAGGGAACAAATATTTATTAAACACCTACTGTGAATCATTGTGCTAAGTACTTTATAAATATTATCTCATTTGATCTTCACAACAACTGTGAGAGGTAGGTGCTATTATGGTTTCCATTTTACAGTTGAGAAAACTGAGGCAGGCAGAGGTTAAGTGACTTGCCCAAGGTCACAGAGTAAGTGTCTGAGGCTGGATTTGAACTCAGATCTTCTCGACTCTAAGCGCAGTGCTCTATCCGCTTGGATACCACCTAATTTCTTGAGCTAGAAGGGGTAGGGAGATTTGGAAATGGCAGAATATGGGAGGTGGTATTTGAAAAGAGTCCATGAAGGGAACCATATAGGGATTCCAACAAACAGAAGCGAGAACAAAGAACATTCCAGACATTGTGAATAGCCTGTACAAAGTCATGGAGGGGAGAGATAAACTGGCCCATGTGGGAAACAGGAGTTAGCTCAGTTTGCTGGCAGACAGCGTGAATGATTCAAAGCAACGTGAAGCAAACAAAAGCCAGAGCAGGAAAGGTTGTACGTGTCAGATTGAAGAGTTGTATGTTATGCTAGAGGCAACAGGAAACTACTGGACTTTTTCTTCTTTAAAAGTTCTACTATTTAAAAATATATTTTACTGATATCTTTTGTTTTAATATTATCTAGATTTCACACTATACCCTTTCCCCATCCCAGAAAGCCATCTCTTATAACAAAGAATCTAAAAGAGAAATTAAAAAAAAGTCAGCAAAACTGATCAATATATTAGAAAATTCAGTCATATAGGCAATTCTCCCACCTGTGGACCCATCCACCTCTGCAGAGCACTGTGGGGAGGTGTCTTCTCATATCTCTTCTTTGGGGCCAAACTTATCTTTAAAATTTTTCCAAATTTATCTTCTATTATTATACAGTGGCTATTCCTTACACCTACACTGAAGTAATCATTGTGCACATTGTTTTCCTGGCTCTACTTACTTCTTCTTGCATCAGTTTATGTAAGTGTTTCCATGCTTTCTGTATTACTCATGTTTGTCATTTCTTACAGCACAATAATAATCCATTATGTTGTTGTTTTTGTTCAGTCATTTCCAGTCATGTCCAGCTCTTCATGACCCCATTCGAGGTTTTCTTGGAAGAGATACTGGAGTGGTCTGCCATTTCCTTCTCCAGCTCATTTTATAGATGAGGAAAGTGAGGCAAAAAAGGGTTAAGTGACCTAACCAGAGTCACAGGCTAGTAAATGTCTGATGCTTGATTTGAACTCAGTACTTCCTGACTCCAGGCCCAGCGCTCTATCTACTGTACCACCTGTTTGTCCAATCCATTATATTAATGTACCACAATTTGGTTAACCATTATCCAATCACTGGGCATTTACTTTGTCTCAAGAGCTTTGCTACCTCCAAAAAGCACTGCTACAAATATTTTGGTGCAGTATGAAACTTTTCTTTTAATCAGTGATCTCTCTGAATATATGCCTAACAGTAGACTCTCTGATCTGAAGGTTATGGACATTTTATTTGCACAATTCCAAACTGCTTTTCAGCATGGTCCTGCTAATTCACAGCTCCACCAACAATGCACTAGTGTGCCTATCTTTCCTGCCAACATTGACTATTCTCATATCAAAGATGTAATATTTTTAAAGGATGGTCACTACATTAACTTAGACCCTCATCACCTCTTAAATGAGTTATTTTAATAACCTCCTAATTGGTCTTCTTGATCCCTTTTTTCCCCCTTCTCTAACATAGCCTCTACAGAGGTATCCAAAATAATCTTCCCAAAATGTAGTTGTGCCTATAGAATTACTTTAATCCCATTGCTTCTAGGATAAAATACAAAGGCTTTTTGAACCTTTCATAATCTGCCTCCAACACTTTCTGTTCTAGAAAAACTGGATTACCTAGTAACTATTTCTTAAATTTGACAATCCATTTCCTCCCTACCTGCCTTCCCATAAACCATCCCCCACATCTGAAATGTTCTCCCTCCTCATCTCCATATTTCACAATCCTTATGTGCCTCCTAGGCTTAGCTTAGGTTCCATCTCTTCCGGGAAGATCGTCCTGACCTTTACAGTTAGAGTTCTCTTACTAACCAAACTACCTTATATTTCCTTATCTGTATATTTGACTATCTTTCAGAAGAATGTAGGTTCCTTGAGGACAGAGACTTTTTTTTTGTCTTTGTATCTCCACCACTTACAGAACAGTGCCCAGAATCTGGTAGGGGCTTAATAGTTGTTTGTTTATTTTTTAATCAATAATGAATGGAATTCTCTGAAGGCGACAATTAATGATATAACAGCCAAATGAGAATCTAAAGTAGCTATTTTTTTTCTACATCTCAGATTTTCTGCATGTCTCTAAAGTGTCTTCACAGTTGACCCAATTCTCTCGGCTGGTAAAGGTTTGACATTCATTTAACAGATAAGTCATTTTCTTCTCCTGAAACCTGCATCTCTCAGGTGCTGAAAAGTTACACAATAGTAACAACTAGCTAGCCTTTCTTTAAAAGTGCTATGTAAAGATTATCAAAGTGCTTTACAAATATTTGATCTTCACAGCAACCCCTGGAAGATAAGAGGTGCTATTAATATCACCATTTTACAGATGGTGAAATTGAGGTTGAGTGACTTGCCCAAGGTCATATAGCCAGTAAGAAAAACTCAGGTCTTCCTAACTCTAGGTCTTTTGAACAGGAACTTAAAGATTTGGCCCAGTTGATTTAAGAAGGACATTCCACATGTGAGTAGTTCAACATGAATTGGTAGAATGTAAATGCCTTCAGGTCAGTGACCATTTCTTTTCTGCTTTTGCACCCAGCAGACTACTTTTCAGTATAAAGTCTACACATTTTAAGTATCCCAATAAGTGCTCGTTGAGTTGAATGGAATGCTGAATCAAGCTGGATTTCCACACACCAGGAACCTCAAGGGATAATGGCAGCTGGAAACCTTTGCAAGCTGGCTCACCAAGTGGAACAAAGGGGTGAGCCCCCAATTCCGGTGTAGTGATCTGCCCAGAGCCAAAGTAACAATTTGCTGCCAACAGTAGTAAATTCTGTTTATGTGGCCGGGCCCCAGGAGACCATGTTTAGATTAAGGAAGTATTTGCACTAATGCAAAGTTATTAAACATACTGTACATAGTTTATCAGTCTCCAAAGATTTAGGCCACAGTAAAATATGCTTAATAATAAGGATGGAAGAAAGGGACTACAACTGTGATTTAATTAGTGTGGGAAAACTTTCTCTATCAATTCAGGTCAACACCTTCTCTGCAACCTAGAAGCTTGGGTAATTGCTTAGAGACAAAATGACTTGCCCCGGGTCTCACAGGCAGGATAGTGAGACTTGAATCCACATTTATATTATATATTATACCTCTGGCTCTCTATACTCACTAAACCATGATGCTTCTATAACAACAACCACAACAGTAACTGACATTTTTTACAAATCTTTAAGGCTTTCAAAGTATGTATGTGTGTGTATATATGTATACTATATATGTAGGCGTATGCGTCTATATGCATGATACATGCATAAACATGCATGCATATGTATGTATACACACATTATATCATTTGCTCCTCACAGCTACCCCATGAAGTAGGTATCATCCCCATTTTTTTTTTTAACAAATAAAGCAACCAGTTTAAAGAAATTAAATGACTTGCTGATAGTCACAGATCATAGATCATAGATTTGGAGCTTGAAGTGAGTTTAGAGGTCAATGAGTCCAAGTTCTCATTTTGTAGAGAAGGAAACTGAAGTACAGAGAGATGAAGGGACTGGCTTGGGATCACAAAGCTAGGTAAGGGTCAAAGGCAGAAATCAAACCAGTTTTTTTCTTTTTTCATCATGCTTTCTATTATACTCTCTCTCTCTCTCTCTCTCTCTCTCTCTCTCTCTCTCTCTCTT